>NC_056751.1:678830947-678843447 GCF_019279795.1 Protopterus annectens | reverse complement strand
TGATAAAGATTCACAAATAGGGTCATTTACAATTAAGGGATGACAATGAAGAGACTGAAAGTGCCTTCGTTGAATAAGAAATGAATTGCAGATACAGTAAAAGACAAATAATGGTAATTTTCATCAAACGTTAGATAGTTATGTCTTTACTTTAGAGGAAATGCAACTCGGTATAGAAATACATGCTCAGTTAGACAAGAGGGTTTTAGGATGATGTTGGCTTCATTTTGGCTAAAGGCAAGTAAGGGAGACATGGCCATACTAATAGAAAATTAGGTTTCAAGCAATGGAAATACTGGCAGGTGAAAAAGGGTGCTTTGCTGGGGCAAAGGCCTATTGTGAAAGAGTCAGACCACACTGGCATCAGTATATATGCCACCTAAAGCAATTATTTGGTTTATGAAAAACATATCATCACAAGAAAAGGTATTTTCATTTTACTAAGTGTCAGGAACTGAAATGTTATCACAAATAGAAGGAATGCATATGTGAGACCAAGACCAGTGTGTAAGTGCTGAAGTAAAGTTTTTTGAATGACTTGTTAGATCAGTAGATCTAAGATACAAAGACATGCTTCTGGAGCATTTCTCCCCAGGCCTCCACTGAAAAATGGCTTTGTTCTAAGTTGGACTTTCCCGGTTAACAAATGTTAAATAAATAAATAAAATAAATACATAAATAAATAAATATCTCTGAAAGTTGAAGCATAGGGGAGACAATGAATAGGGTTTTGCATAGTACTCCCCAAAATGTCATACTTAATCTAGACTCCATAGGGACTATGACCTGTTGATGATTGTTGATATACTTTTCAGATTATGTGACTCACTTGATAACAATAAAATAGCAGAAGATGGGAAGTTAGAGAGGTAATGGAATTTTCTTGGTTGCTGGGTTGCTGAACAACAGTCCAAAGGGACAACAAGTAGCTGGAGACAATAGTGCTACAGATGGTTTGAACAGCAGAGTACATAGGAAGTAAGGAATAGGATCAGTGTAATGTGTGATTCCTTGAATAAATAAAATGGTATACCCAAATCAAATGGAAAATCGGGGGTTGGGTGTAATGGTTAAGAAGTTTATCTCACAGACAAAATGTACAGGTTTGATTCTCACTAAGGGGGAATTAACTAGGCTTAAGATTGTCCAAAAGGGCAGCTGGCATCATTTTTACCAATGAACCTATGAAAAAGGAGGAAAACAAGGTCTAAAATGCTAAGGAAAGAGATTGTTAAGCTTTCAGTGAAAGATAAGCTTTCAGTGACAAGAAGATTGTCATGACAGCAAGAGCAAATTTTGGGAGACAGACATGTTAGACTTCAATGACTTACTGAGTCTGACTTTAGTAGATAATGGTTAGAAGACTGTATTTTCGGAATACAACAGGAAATCTTGGAGACCTAGTGGTAAGATTAAAACAGCATGCAGTGGAGGAGTGTTTAAGTTATGAAGGGGGAGTCGAAAGCTTTATTTATAAATCTAGGTAATTTAACAAAGTTGAAGTAGAGATTCAGGGGATTGTGGGGATTTTATATGCTGAATTACCTAAAATTGCAGTCAGGGAACTTGGTAGAGGAGTCTTCCAAAAGTTCCTGGAGAAGGCACCGTTTATAATCAAGACAAAGGTATCATCAGGTGATAGAAAGCATCATCTCTGGAGATAAACCAGAGAGTTGTGGTTCTGCAACTTAATGTTCTGCCACAGATGTTCTGTATTGCCCAGACCTTTTTTATTAATTCCTTCAAGGCAATACTCAAAGAGAGTGAAACAACTGATGATGAAATGTTTAATGGGAATGGGAAAACAAAAGCTGCACAGGAAACAGTGCTAATATCCAAAGTTCTGGACGATTTAGGAGTACAGGACAGTAAGTTCTATTTTATGGATATGCAACTATTTCTAACTCTACAACACTTGGATATGAAGTATGGCCAAAGTGGAAAACTGATCTGTGAAAGATTTTCATTAAATCAAGATGCTGATATACTGTGGGTGCTGTTGATACATCAGGGAATTTGATATGGGCAACCAATACTGGAAGACTCAGTGGTCAGTTATTTAAGCAGGAACAGATGAGTGATTGCCAAATGAGTTTATATGAGCATAAAATAAATTAAGTGGACAAAGATAAAGTCTGATTAGGTGCCAAAATGTCAAGATGGGTAAATTAGGTGAAACAGGGCATTGTAGGTATGAATAGAATTTTAGTCAGACCCTATGAAATCCTAATTATCCAAAACCAGTGATACTCCAAAAGATGAACTCCCCACTAAAAAGACTAATTGGATCACAAATTCTCAGGCAGAAATGGGCTAAACTATGCATCCTAACAAAGTATATAAGAAAGTCCAACAGATTTAGGACTTTTGAATTGAAATGCCTTTTCTACTATTTAGTTACACCACACAGATTAGACTGAATATTTCCAATGAGTAGCACAATGTGTAGAAAGTCTGGAAATTCACAGGTAAGAGACTAAAGTCATAGGTTTATAGGTTCATAGGTTAGTAGTAGGCTAATGGGCCTGGAGCCAACACAAGCCTGGCCCAAGAACATACCCAGTTATCCTGTTGCTGGACGTTAGTTCCTTGTACTCCATTGTGCAAGGCTGTTGAAATGATTTCCTGTTGCCCATCCACTCATCAAGATTTTTCTTGAAGAGGGCCAGTGAGGTGCTCTGCTTGACTTGGATAGGGAGTTTATTCCAGAGTATGGGTAGTCTCTGGCTTAGGAACCTGTCCCTCCAGCAAGTTCTGTTTATTGTGGTAATGAGGTTGAGGTTCTTGGACAGTGTGGTGTAGAGGGATTAGGTCTTTTTTCAGATGAAGCATGTCTAATAACACTGGGTCCAACATGGCTTTGTATGCCAAGCAGAGATCGCCTCTAAGTAGGTGATATGAGAGGGAGTATAGCTGTAGTTTTTTGAGTCTGTCCATCTAGGGCATGTGTTTGAGTTCTAGGATCCTCTTTGTGAGGAATTTCTGTGGCCTCTCCAGTTGTTGCAGGTGTCTAGTGAGGTGCATGCCAGATGGGGCATTGTACTCTATAATGGGTCTAATAAGGGATGAGTAGAGAGGGATTATGACCTCTTTCTTCCTGGATGAGAAACCCTTTGTAATGAGGTGTACCACACATAAAGACTTTCTAACTACAGTGGCCACATGGTTGTCAAAGGAGAGGTTGCTATCCACTTGTGTCCCTAGATCTCTTATCACACCTTGGGAAGTGAGAGGGCTACTATCAATGTGGTAGTTCATGGCCACCGAGTTTTTCCCAAAGGGGATGATGATGCACTTTTAGGCATTGAGCTTAAGACCATGGTTCTGGCACTAGTCGTTGGTGTCTGTGAGGCCTTTTTGTAGGATGTCGACATCAGCTTGAGAGCCAGTGATGGCTCCCAGTTTGCAGTCATCTGCAAACTTGGTCAACCAGAGTACTTTGGTGTTGGCCTTAACTTCAGAGAAGTATATACCAAACAAGAGAGGTCCCAGGACTGATCCTTGTAGGACGCCACTTGTGACTGCCTGGCAGTCAGATTTGGAGTCTGCTACTTTCACCATGTGGGTTCTGTCCATGAGCCAGCTGGCAACCCATATTATGATGTAGTGGTTAATGCCTAGGTTGGTGAGTCTGTCAATGATCCCTGAGTGGGGGATAGTATCGAAGGCCTTTGCCAGTTTGAGGTAGGCTGTATGGACTGCCTTACCTTCATTGACTACTCTGGTGACAGATTCAAAGAGGTCTATTAGGTTGAGCAGACATGATCTACCCTTCACAAACCAAAACTGTGAGGGATCCAGGGTTTGATGGTTCCCAATATCCCTATTTATGAGGTCCATTATGATGTGCTCCATGGCCTTACAGATCAGGCTCATCAGGCTGATGAGGCAGTAGTTTACTGGGTCAGTAGTTGCTCCCCCTTTGTGGAAAGGAATGACTGTAGCGGTGCACCATTCTGTGAGAACAAAGCCTGAAGTCAGGCTGTGGCTGAACAGGGTTCTCAGGTGATGTGCCAGTTCCCTTTGTAATTCATGAAGTACACAGCCAGGTATATTATCAAGTCCCATGGAAGTTGCATTTCTGGCTTTGGATACTGTGGCTTCTACCTGAGCAGCCATGATATTGGGGATTTGGCATTCCTTGGGTATTGGGATGGCCCTTTTGGGGATGGGGGGTAAAGTTTGCACTAAATCTGTCTGCCAAGATGTTGGCAATATCTGTTGGTTTAGTATAAGTGGTGCCCTTGTGTATTGTTATGCAGGTTCTTGACATAATTAAGAATGCCTTCTGGTTATCTTTAGCATCTGTTGCAATTTTGTTTTCCTAATTAGCTTTGGAGAATTTGATTAGGGAATCTCAGTTTTTTGCTGAGACTTACAAGGAAATTTTTCCAGTCTTGGGACTTTGCCTTTTTCTGCAACAGTTTTTTTCTTTTGTTGAAGACTTTGTTAATGGCATGGGAGCACCAGATTGGCTTCCTTTTTTTGGAAGACATGATCTTGGTTCTGTTAGTTATGACCTGATCCATGCACTTGTGTAAATGTTCATACAACACCTTGGTGTATGATTCAGTGGCCATACATCCTTTCCCTGTTTGCGTGGGTGACGTGAAGTTTGACACTTCTGTCTTTAGAAGAACAAAATTGGCTTTGGAGAAGTTTTTCACTGTGGTTTCATTCAAGGGAGGCTGAGGGTGGGATTTGGATATTGACTGTGATCAATTTATGGTCAGATCTGAGTTGATCACTGGTGTAGAGCAGCTGTCCCCCATGTTTGTGATGACCAGATCGAGAATGTTTCTACCTCTGGTGGGTGTGAGAATGAATTGGTCCAGGGCATTGGAGTTAATGAATTTCAGAAATCATTGGGCAAATGAGCTGGAGCAAGAGTAGTTTTCCCAATATATGGAGAGGTAGTTACAGTCTCCCAGTATAAGGGTATTGGGTTGAACCTTAATGCTTTCCAGAGTGTTTAGGAATGCGGAGTGGAAGTCTTAGGACTTTGTGGGGGATCTATAGCAGGCTACAACCTGAATTGATGTTTTATCCAGTGTCAATTGTACCTGTAGTATCTCTGATGCATTATGGTGTGCACCCAGTCTGGAGGTGTGCATATTCTTTATGAAGATGGATACACCACCTCCTTTGCAACTTTGATCCACACCTCCTTTGGGGCTTCGGTCCAAGTTTGGGGGGTCAAAATCTGTAAAATGCTGTGTAGCCTGGTAGCGCTGGGGTGCTCTCTGGAGCCTTGAACCAGGTCTCTGTTACTGCACAGAGGTCGATGTTTTCCAGTTTTAGGAGTGACTCAAGTGAGTGCATTTTGAGATTTAGGCTTCTAGCATTGAGTAACATTACCCTCAGGTTGTGTTTGTTTGCAGTTGTCATGGTGGTAATTTTGTCTTTAGTGCATTGCATAAAAAAGGCATTATAGGTGAGGTAAGAGCCTTTGCCAATATCCAAAATCCCAGGGGTGACAGATGCAGGCCATCTGGAAAAGCATCGAGATCTCTCAACCATGTCATCCTAGGCAGACAGATACTGGATCCCCTTTGAATGACACCAGAAACTTAGCCAATTGTTGATGTCAATAATTTTCTTCTTGTACTGTGGTTTCATTCTAGGTGACAGTAGTAAGCTACTCAGGGCTAGGGTCGTACCTGACTGGGCTACAAGATCCAAGAGCTCCTCCATTTCTCTTTTCATGTAGTCCAGGGAGGTATGTCTTAGGTCATTCACACCAACATGGACAATGACTGAGTCATACTTGTACTTCATGTGGAGAGACCCAAGTGCATGCATTATGTGGCAGATCCTGGTACCCAACAGGCAGCTGACCGTAACTTTCTCCTTATTTAATCTAGTGAGTGGGATGTCAGTGTGCCTTACTATAGAGTCACCAATGATTACTGTATTGGGTAGACTGTTTTGCCGTAAGGGCTTAGGTTGAGTGTCACACTGTTTATGCGGGCTATGTGTCATGGGGGTTGTGTTTGGGTGAGATGATTGCTTGCATTTTTGCCTCAGAGGTCTTTGCTGTTTGGGAAGATTTTTATTGAGAACCTCCACAAAAGTGGGTATGTGTTTTGTGTTACTATGTGAGAGTGTGTGATCTGGTGAGCTATGGGTTCTATGACATATGGAATGTGTGTCAACTTTCTTCTCTAGACTGGCTAGCCCAGTCTTGCTTTGAGAGAGCGTGGCTTCCAGTTTGGTTATGTATTTGCATCTCTCACAAGTAGATGTGTTAGTAGGTAGGAGGAGAGGGTTTTCTGTATACATGAGGCAGTTGCTACATTGCCTCAGGATGCCCAGGTTCACCAGGTTAATAGGAGAGAGTGTAGGGAACTGAACTTTAGACATGCCCGAATAAGTGCTTAGTATTTAAGTACTGTAGCTGTTATGCTTCTTTATAAGTACTGAAGCTGTTTCTGTTTGGGCTATTAGCAGTTTGTATGACTACAATTGTAGCTGCAAGAGATTCTGAGCAAGTGCTGTGTTTAGAGGTCTGATTTGAATGCTCAGAGATGAAAGCTAGCAAGATCTAAGGGAAAATTTGAAAACCAGACTTTAAGGCACCGGCAATAGTTTACCATAGCTTAGCGGTGCTGTGAGAAGTGCAAACCCATGCAAACACTGATGTTCATCGTGCATTACAGCTGCAGTAATTACATATGGGTTTTCAGCAATTCCAAAGTCTTGGTTTGTTGTCGCGTACTCTTCTGACGTCAGGAAGGCTAGAGTATAAAAGACACAGCCGACGCCATCTTCTTCAGTCTTTTTTGCCGCGCAGTGCCCGAAGCAGAAGCAGTTCAGAAGCCCGGTCGGCCAGCTCCTGAATTACAAAAAATTTTGGAACCGAAGTCTTCATTAAAGCTAAGTACCCAGTTGGGGAATCTTTTCTTGCCTCAGACCGATGTCAGAAAAAGTTAATAATTGTATTTCTTGTGGGAAGGACATACCGCATAAGGATTTCCATTCCTTTGCATACCTTGTTTGGGCAACACTATTTTGGCAAAGCGTTAATTAAAAAAATGAGCCGGATACTCCAGGCGTCCAGAAAACGCAAAGAAAAGACTACCGCTATGTCAAGCGCAAAGAAAAGGACCGTCAGTCGAGAACTGCGGTCTCCACCGACACCACGCCAAACAAGCTCCCGTGGGCTGGTTCTCAGTGAGATGCCTTTGCAGTCCCTGACTACCGACGACACTACCTCGGCGGGCCTTCTGTACCTGAGACCGCTGGTTCTTGGTCCCTTCCCAAAAAGCCCCTGCTCATATCGAACCCACCAATGTGGATAGATCTACATCCACCCATGGTGTATTTAGGCCTTCATCTTCATTCTCCATCAAGGCTTTACAAAGCCAAATCAGCCAAGCAACTTTCTAGGCCTGCCTCACAAGGCCCAAGACCTGGGCCCACGCCTAAAGCACATGCTTAAAATGGCTGAAGACCTGATCACTCTTATCAGAGGCTCTCAGGCCCCTCCGGACAAGAGACCCAGAGTAGGAGGATTCTCCTCCTTCTGACCAAGAATCCATTTTATCAGAACATTCTGATGCTGAAGAACAATCTTATTCACCCTTTGAGGATTCGGATGCAGAGCAGTCTATTCCTTCTGTATCCCCTGAGGATTTTCCTCCTTTGAGAGAACACTTCCATTGGGAAGGCCAAGACTTTTCAGACTCCAAGAAAAGACTTAGGGAATTCCTCTGGTTACCTCAGCATAGACCTCTGGCTATTCCTCCTGTTTTGGAGGTTTTGGATGATGTATACTGGAGGCCTGTCTAAATCCAGATTCTCTGCCTCCTGCACCAGTTAAGCGGATAGGTATTACAGAGTTCCTAATTCTCATCAGTTCCTCTATAAAGGCCATAATGCAGACCCTGAAACTATTTCTCAAGGTCCTAAAGAATTAGGCTTCCACGGCCAAGAATCCACTACCTACGGAAAGGGAATCTAGATCACTAGAAAGGTGGGGTAAGAAGGTTTACACCTCGGCCACCCTTGCCATGAGGGCCTTAAACTGCCAGTTTCATATGATTAAATATCAGCAATTTCTGTTATCACAATTAAAACAAAATGTTACAACCTGAACAACCAGATTTAAAAGAGTTGCAGGATATGATGCATAGTGCTGAACAAGTGGGCAAGCACACCTTACAATGTGGTTATGATGCACTAGAGGCCTCCAGCAGATCAGCCGCCACTGGAGCAGTCAGACATGCATGGCTAAGGGAACAAAATCTTCCAGACCAGGTGAAAGCAAAATTCTGGATGCACCGTTACATAAGGATGTTCTTTTGGTGGTAATGCTGAGGATATTTTACGTAAAATGGAAGAAAAGGCAAAATCTATGCAAACTGTCAAAGCTTTCTTACAGGTTCAGCCACCAAGGTTCAGCAGGAATTGGCCGTCAAAAACTGGTCCTTTGCAACCACTGACAAAGCCCAAAGAGGCAGATACAGATGCGGAAGGGGCAGAGGACAACCCAAGGGTCCTACAGAGGCAGACAATGGCAATCACCAACACCAAGAAGTGGTGACGACAGTGCACAGCAATACAGAAAGCAGACTCAATGACTCCCTCATTTCCATGCCAAGCAGAATTCAACTGGCAGCACCTTTGGGAGGAAAACTGGCACTATTTGCAAACAATTGGCATATTGTCACAACAGACAAATGGATTCTGGACATAATAAACAGAGGCTACAAATTTCATTTCCACACTCTTCTAAAATGAGAGGCATGCCAAACCTACCACAAAATCAAAGGGTAGAGGCACAACTACAAATCGCAAAGCTCCTAAACATGAGGGCTATACAAAAGGTAACAAGCACAAGGTTTTATTCAAGGCTTTTCTGGTGCCAAGAAAAGGAAGTGACTGGAGACCCATTCTGGACTTATCCATTCTCAACACATTTCTTCTAGTACCAAAATTCAAGATGCTCACATTACAGCAACTCCTTCCCATGCTGGGCAAGGGGTTTTGGCTGGTAACATTGGACCTCAAGGAGGCATACCTGCATGTCCCAATCAGACAAAGTTGCAGAAGATACCTCAGATTTCTTGCAGGTTCAAATCACTATCAATTCTCTGCATTGCCCTTTGGCTTATCTACCAGAGTATTCACCAAGTGCCTGGCATCAGTGATTGCATACTGCAGACTTCAAGGGATACAAATTTACCCTTATCTGTTCTCAAACATCTGGCATATGTGACACGCTTACTGCTTTCTCTGGGATACACCATCAACAAGGAGAAATCAAAGCTAACACCCTCTCAGAAAATTACCTTCCTGGGTGCCAACTTGGACACAAACACTAACAACAGAAAAAAGGGCAACTATCTCATTACTTCAAGGCAAATATCTCCATACTTCAAAATGCTTGCAAAAGTACCAGGCTTACTGCAAGGAAAATCCTGCAGGCTCTGGGATTCATGGCATCTTGCATTCTTCTAATCCCATGAATGGTACCTAAAAATCTATGGTCTCAACACAGTCACAGCCTAGAAGTGGTTCCAATATTTCCCTGTCTACAAAGGAATTCATATGGTGGGCCCAAGCATGCCAAGTAAACAAAGGCCTCCCATTCTGCAAGCCTCAAGCTACTCAAGTCATAACCACAGACATGAAGGACATTCAGGGCAGATGGCACAAAACAGAAAAGCATCTTCACATCAATCAAAAAGAAATGCTGGCAGTAATAAATGCAATTTCAATGTTCAGAGAATTCCTGCATCCAGGACAACTGCTCATAAGAACAGACAACACCACGGTAATGTGGTACATAAACAAACAAGGAGGGACTCATTCATACCCCTTGTGCAGATTAACCATGACTCTTTGGAATCTAGCTCTGGAAAGACAAATAGAACTCCAGGCTCAGTACCTGCCAGGAATGGAAAACACACTGGCAGACACTCTGAGCAGGCATATGACAGATCCTCACGAATGGAAGCTACATCCACATGTATTCATGCAGATTGTTCAAGCGTGGGGAAGACCAGACATAGACCTATTTGCCTCCCACAAAAATCATCAATTAAAAAAGTTTTGCTCAAGGACCTCCCACCCAAAGGCTTGGAAAGTGTCATTCACATGGACAACTTGGTCAGTTTATGCATTCCCACCACTATCTCTGCTGCCCAAGGTGCTTTTGAAAGCAAGAACAGACAAGCCAAGGATGATACTGATTGCTCCAGATTGGCCGAGACAACATTGGTACCCACTATTGAGGAGCCTAACACACACTCCTCATTGGCCCCTGCCTCTAACACCTCTACTGAGAACAATTTCAAAACTCTCCACAGTCAGCTGAAAACTCTCAGTCTAGCTGCATGGAAAATTCCTTAACTTCACATCAGGCACTACTCTCCAAAGAAGTGCAGGATGTCATTTTGGAGGCTAGAAGACCATCTAAAATGGAAGCGGTTTTGCTGTTGGAATGAAGAACGAGGACAGGATCCTAGAAAATTAAACCTGCCACAGATTTTACAGTACCTAACTGAACTTTTGAGCAAGGGACTTTCCTTTTCCTCAATCAAGATACATGCCTCAGCAATCTCTGCAGAATTCAATATGGATCCTCCTTTATTCTCACACCCACTACTATGACAGTTCCTCAGAGGGGCTAAGAACATAAGGCCTCCAAGGAAACAACCAGTACCAGCTTGGGACCTTAACTATGTACTGGAAAAATTGACATTGCCTCCTTTTGAACCAGCTGCTTCAGCAGAATTACAATATTTGTCCTGGAAAACAGCTTTTCTCCTGGCCATCACTTCAGCTCATAGGGTATCTGAGTTACAGGCCCTCATGGCGGTGCAGCCATTCCTCATATTCCATCAGGACAGGGTTTCCCTACGTACTAACCCTTCCTTTATGCCTAAAGTAGTATCTAGGGTAGCCCTAAACCAGGCCATACACCTTCCTACCTTCTACTCTAATCCTCAAAACAAAGGGAGAGGCTGCTTCATTCTTTAGATATCCATAGGCAGCTACGTTACTACTTGGACAGAACCAAGCCATTCAGAAAATCAGATCAACTCCTAGTTTCAAACAGACCATTTCCAAGTGGATTGGTCACTGCACTGTTATTCCTATCATGGCTGGTATCAGATCACACTCCACTAGGGCCACAGCCACCTCTACAGCCTTCCTCAGAGGAGTGCCTACTAAAGATATCTTGGAGGCAGCCACTTGGAGTTCTGTACATACCTTCACAAAGCATTACCATCTGCCTTTATACTCCAGAACAAGAGCAGGCTTTGCCACTGCAGTTTTGCAGGGCATTCTAGCTCAACCCAGTTCCGTATAGTACCTACCACCCTATACATAGCTTTGGGATTCTACCCATATGTAATTACTGCAGCTGTAATGCACGATGAACATAGTACAGTTTTGTACCTACCATAAATGTAGATGTTCGAGGGCTAGGGCTACTGCAGTACAGGTTTCCCACCCACCTTCCCCTCTTGGTAAGACCTGGGGGTTTGAATACCGATTCATACCTGCTGACTGGGTTATCCTACTATGTTTTATTTGCTTACTCTTGTGTATTACACTAATTTATGTATTGCCTTCCTTTTGGGGGCACCTGACATCTGGGGCAAGAAAGACTGAAGAAGATGGCGTCGACTGTGTCTTTTATACTCTAGCCTTCCTGACGTCAGAAGAGTATAAGACTTGCTGAAAACCCATATGTAATTACTGCAGCTGTAATAGCCCTCGAACATCTACATTTATGGTAGGTACAAAACTGTACTTTTTTTAACTCAGAAAGTTGAAAGGGATCGAAGCAGCCCAAAATGGCTAATAAAAAACAATCCCTGAGCTGGAAACCACTCCTCTAGTGATAGATAGGCTGCTCTGACCTTACCACTCCCACTAATAAGCAGAAAGACTTCCTTCTGTCTCTGCAAGGTCTGGACAACTCAGAAACACAAAATACAGTCCTGAAATCAGCAGCTCTGAGATCCAGACTATTCTAGTTTGAGAAAAGGTGGGGAAACGAGCAAGTAGATAGGATTTTGTTTTGTTTATTTTTAGTTACAAAAACAGAAATGGAGTATAAGAATACACTTATGAGACTCTGAAAGCCTAGCACACTTGAGTGTGAAGCCTGTATCAATAAATGCAGATGCAAAAAAATAATTTTTAAAAGTGCAGTACACAAAATAAGTAGAGAATACTTAAATTAAATAATAAAGCTTGCAAAATGGCTCTAAAGAAGTGCGGCAATGCAAAATCAAGCTAAGAAAGCAAAAACAGGTACTTATAATCAAGCAAAGTCTCTCTCTCTCTCCTCTTTCTGCTGCTGTAGTACTCTGCAGGATGCCCAAACAGGATCCACTGAGGTAAAACAAGCCAAAACCTATGCAAACATGGGGTTTTAATTCAGAAAGTTGAAAGGGATAGAAGCAGCCTATAACGGCCAATAAAAAACAATGCCTGAATTGGAAACCACTCGTCTAGCAATAGATAGGCTGCCCAGAGCT
>NC_056751.1:678800947-678825947 GCF_019279795.1 Protopterus annectens | reverse complement strand
GATGTATGGCCCCCTACTGTATGTGAATCTGTAGGCCACCACCTCTGTAATACCCATCACACAGTCAAGGAAAAGGGGTAAGGCCCACATTAAGGAATGTTGCATAAGTCGGAACTAGCAGCAGTGTCCAGGCCCACAGCACAATACAATGTGGGTGCCTACATAGTGGTATGGCTGAAACAATACATGACATCTGCACATCTGTACAGAGGACAGACAGAAAGTAGATAGCCAACAGGTTATGCATTAGGATGAATGATTTGAAAGATAGACGTCTGAAACTGAAAAGTATGCCATTACTACATGACAGCAGTCCTCAATGATATGTCCAAACAACATAGTAGTCTAAAGCTGATATCAACATATCAGATCAATATCCAATAGGAGATACATAAAAACATACAGCTCAAACACCAAGAACAAGATAGTCAGTACTCAAAGTCCAGTTTTGCATGCAGGGGTGCATGGTTCTAGTACTACAATCTGCAATCTACTCTTACTTGGAAAAGCACTGTTGAAAGTAGTAACATAATGATACAATATGGACTAAACTATATTTGTCAACAAGTGCACTATAGCTGGTGTAATATGCAAGCGTGACTGCATATAACCTGGGATACTACCCATGTATGAAACAAATACAAAGAGAAAAGATTGTGGTAATACCCATGTATACTCAGGTGTCCCAAGCAGTATACTCACATCCCTTGCTAATGTAATGACAGCACATAGAAGCATGTTAAGTACAGGGAATGAAATACACTTATTAAAGATGTCATCACCCTGCTATTTTATCAGACTGGAATGTGATCACTGGTTACCAGGGCTGAGCTATTCATAGTAGGTTAAAGCATTGCTTAAATGTA
This sequence comes from Protopterus annectens, assembly GCF_019279795.1. NCBI lineage: Eukaryota > Metazoa > Chordata > Ceratodontiformes > Protopteridae > Protopterus > Protopterus annectens. The sequence goes on along the minus strand of NC_056751.1, from coordinate 678,825,081 downwards.
AATGATAAGCAGATTTGCACACTGGGAAGCAAAGCCTATACAGTGCAAGCACCGAATCGTTTAACCATATGTTAGCATCACTTTACCATCATGCAAACCCATGCAAACACACTTAAAGCTGCTCAAAACTGCCGTAACCACTCTGTATTCAACAGTCCTTGTTCTGCCTAGCAACAAAATAAACAACCCTTGTAGTCTTGAACCCAGGACACAGCAAACCATAGCCAGAGCAATTTACCAGTAAGGCACCTTAGCTGAATGGTTGTAGGATGTTTTCTCAAACCAACACTTCTGTACAGCCAGTTTACAATAGGGAAGAAACACTGTGCAGTTAGGAAGGATTGGCATCCATTAGTATATATATATATATATATATATATATATATATATATATATATATGAATAGAAACCTACATAGAGAGAGAGAGAGAGAGAGAGAGAGAGATGTAGGGAGATCCATATATGGGTACAACAATATATAGATATATTAGCAATAAATACTGAGGTGTATACACACACACACACACACACACACACACACATATATATATATATATATATATATATATATATATATAAATATATATATATATATATATATATATATATATATATATATATATATATATATATATATATATATATAAAATCTATATTATGTGATAAAACAGTGAAATGTTCGAACACGTAATAATCAACCCCTAAATGTTGAACCATTGGAATGTCGAACGGTTCAATGGAAATCTTAATACAGTGCGGACATGGAAGATTTCCATTGTCTGCACTGTAGCGCGATCTTGGAGTTGGTATATTGAAGTAGTGGGGGGTGCATGGGGGATTACTCCCCTGCTTAGAGCATTTTTATGGTTTGTTTGGGTGTTTTTATTTTTTTTTGCCATTCGACATTATGGCGTTTCGACATTTTGGGGTCGATTATTAAGTGCTTGAACATTTCAATCACATAATATAAACGCTATATACACACACATATATATATATATATATATATATATATATATATATATATATATATACAGATATATATATATATATATATATATATATATATATATATATATATATATATATATATTTCAATATGTATATACACATATATACACATATATATAAATATGTGTATAGATATATATATATATATATATATATATATATATGTGTGGGTGGCCACGGTGGCGCAGCAGTTAGTGTTGCCACCTCAGAGCAAGAGGTTCTTCAGTTCTATTCTCAGCTGGGGTGCCTTCTGTGCGGAGTCTGCATGTCCTGTCTGTGGTCACATGGGTTTCCTCCGGGTGATCCGATTTCCTCCCACATCCCAAAGACATGCAGTAGGTGGATTGGACACTCTAAATTAGCCCTAGGTGTGAGTGTGTGCATGTGTGTGTGTGCCTTCTGTGGAAGGCTGGGTACTGGGCTGGAAACTTGACACCATAAAACTCCACTGCCAATCATGAGTAGACAGTGGCAACCCCTAACCGGGAAAAGCCAAAAGAAGAAGAAGAAGATATATGTATATATATATATATATATATATATATATATATATATATATATATATACATATATATATATATATATATATATATATATATATATATATATATATATATTTACACACACATGTATATATACATTCATATATAGATATATATATATATAAACATACATATATATGTATATATACATATATATATATATATATATATATATATATATACATACATATGTAAAAATATATATGCATACCTGTCCCAAAATGCCCATACAAACATATGCTGCTGATAGACCACCCACAACTGCCCCCCCCCACAGTACAAATAAATAAGTGAAGAGTACATTCCTATAAAACCATGATAGGACATACACAATGGCCAGAGATACAACATCCTCTTAGCAAAACAAATAAAATGTCTGAACATGGCAAAGAAAAATACAACCAGACAGTAATTCACACATGTTTATTATACTCTGATGTCTTGGCCAAAGCTTTCAAGGAGTAAAACATTTCCAGAAATACATCTCTTAATCACAAGAAGCAATTTACACCTAATTACATAGTTGAAGACACAATCTCCAATTACACTCATCATTTAACCCCCTATGGGATAAAGTATCACAGTTAATATTAATACATTGAAGTCTGTACATAACAACTCTCCTTTTATAAATGTTTCATCACACTGAGGAACATATGTTTTAAGAAACAGTACCTTGAGACCCACTACTGTCCCCATGGTGTTATTTATTCAAATGTACAGCTATAGAACTGACATATTTCTTAGCAGTAATATGTCTGACATCTTCTAACAGCCTAGTTTTAAAACATGTGTTACTGTCCCCACATAAAATATGTTACAAGGCCATCTAAGAGCATTCTCTGTACACCTACCTCTTGAATGTACAGACTTCAACATGTTTCCCAGCCATTACCGTCAGCAGGAATTACAGCACTAAATAATGATAGACCAGTATAGCTATACACCTAGTACTGTATGACATCTGGACAAAGATTGTCATAATTGGTGGACAGAAGTCCAAATACATGGCCATACATGAAATATTGCTGTTATACACTGAGAAAGTTGCTGGTGTTACAGGGTTTGTTGTAACATATCTTTTCTGAGGGATATAAAGTCAGAAAAACAAATGGATGTTACCATCTATATAATGCAATCACCAGAGTATGCTACTGATTTGCCAAGGACAACACCTGTCTGGGGAACAGTTCATACATAGCAGGCTAACCTGTGGCCATTATGTGGATGGCCTTACAGTTGAGAGCTATGAAGAGACAAAACTTTGTCAGACTGAACCCATGCAGAAGTAGCATGTGCAGACAAAGCCTATTAAACTAGCAGTATTTCCAAACATATAACAGCAATATTCACATTTTGCCACTAAGTCTTAAACCTTCTCAACCATTTAGTTGGCTTGTCTCCACAAGTCTTGTTGTAAGAGGTAGTAGCCGACACAACTCCAGGATGTCTTCCTCACAAGTAAGGGAAAGGGCCAAAGCCCACATGGACTACTCATTTATAGGAGTGTGTTGCCATGACATTGGCTATTAGAAGAACTACTGCTCTGCATGCAATTAAAAAGTGGGTAACCCCAATAGGTGCACAGGCCATCACCTGGTTATGAGCATCACCTACAAAAGCCATGCTGCCACCTATTCAAACCAGCTCTATCCTTTAGTGCACAGAGAGAGAGAGAGAAATCAAATAAAACATAAACTGGAAAAGAGAAGAAAGAAAAAAAGGTAAGTGGAACATGTAAGCAAGTAATTGAATGTAGTACTTGGTCTGTAATAATGGGAAATATGATTTGGAGGAATATATGTCCCAACAATCCTTGCTGTACTAATGTCCTGCTAAACAGCTGCTATGGCCAAAGCATCTGGCCCTCTCTGCAGTGGGAGAGGTCACTGACATTCCTCTCGACTGTACAGATCTTCACAGAACGTCCACATTTTACTATCATATTTTTTTGTCTGTTCCTCCTGAAATCTGTACTTTTCTGGCAAATAGCTGAGGATTTAAGTTATCAAGTAATGACAAATACTTGAGTTTAAGACTCCACATCCTTAAGAATATTCACTGAATGCAAAATGTATCATTCTATGAACTTCCTAAGTTTGTAACAGGAACATTTGAAGTCTTCCCCAATTTATCCCCCCATCATTTTAGGCTTTGTCCAGATGTGATGCTCTGAGAGGTTGCGAGGAAGAATCACAGCTCAGGAGCCTGATTCACCCTGGGAAAGGACAGCTCATTTATGACAACCACAGGGGTGTCTGTCAAACAGTTGTGACTGTGCCACTGCCAGGACAGTTAATGGGATATTTTCCATATCCATGTTACCTGTGATTATGAGTATGACGCATGTTTGCCTTGTAAAACTAAGAGACCTATAGAGGGCATGTGCATAGTAACGTACTGTTGCAGACATGTGTGTTGAACTGCATGTGATATCCTGACTTAATAACATTCAACTGTATAGTGTTCTGCTGGACAATAATCACATTTGTGACTGATATCTGTAGTCACATACACATATACCTGTGTTATGTCAGCGAAACCACTGGCAGGTCTATGAGCAATGACATTGTAATATAATAGCCTACTTATGACTGCTGGACATCTTCCTGGCTATCACAGTGATGTCAAACTCTACTATGCAATCAATTTACTAATGTATGGTGCAGCTAAATTAATACAGTATCAATAGTGATGTCCCTTTTGACATCCATTTATGTGTGCCATTGTCCAGATGTACTGTAACAGGTTGAGAAGTATGATTGAGAAGCAACACTGTAAATACTGTGTGCCATATTAACATAGAACAGAAATGTATACCAGGTATCCCCTGAACACATGTATGTATGCAGATATTCAGCTGGAAGGCACAAAACTAATCACATGGGTTTCAAGCATTCGGGTACATTGGTTGTGCATATTGCACGTGTGTAATATCAGTGTCATTGCATGCAACAGACATAAATGTGTACAGCTACTGGTTGTTGCATTGTCCTGACACTGATATGATACTGGAGTAGAGATAATTATCGGGTATTAATCAGAGTAGTGTCCACCTGTGTTATGATCCTCTGTCCATGCCTACCACTACCAGCTATATCAACACCTATATACAGTGGATATCACAAAGGTACACACCCCTGTTGGAATGCCAGGTATGTGTGCTGTATGACAATCAGACCACAGAAGATCATTTCATAATGTTTCTCATCTTGAATGTGACCCCTAACCTGTACAATTCCATAGAAATACAATCAAATGTGTTTCTAGGAAGGTGAGCAACTATTGCCAAGTGAAGATGTGCCATGATGTTAGTGTCTAGACCAGGAAGGATGAATGCTGTAACCATCTCAAGAGGTGCATACACAACATATCAGTTTAAGGGTGTGCACACACATTCAACTGGCTTACTGTACTGAGTATTATTTCCATATGTTTTCACAGACCAGATTGTTATGTTTGCAATTGAATTGTGCAGGCTATAGGTCACATTGCAGGTGGGAATTGTTATGAAATGAGTTATTGTGGTGTCATGTTCCAATTGCACAAATACCAGGCAGTGTAACAGGGGTGTGTACCCTTTATATCCACTGTAGCTATATGGGCACAACAGTAACTGACCTGTATATCCAGCCTCCACCAAGGTAGAGTCCCCTTTGGTGGACAGCAGCCATACACAAACACATAATAGGTTGCTACTTTGTCTGTACAAGGACACGTAGGTGCAGGCAACAACTTGGAAGCAAGTCCACCTATATCTGAGCAAGTATGTAAGTTCACAGGTGACTTCCTGTAATGCTGACAATGACTATAAATCAGACATATCCACACCGCCAAGGCCAATTGCAACTGTGTCTCCACATATGGTGTAAGTCTCAGAGGAAACAACAGAATTCACCCTGTACTGGGGGTAAAGAACACCTCATACACACATACCGTGGATATAGGCAACCTGCATCACACAGGTTAGGTGGGAACATCACCACCCTGTCTACCCCAGTTGTACAGGGGATATGCACATCAACCACACTCCTCCCCTCAGCAATGGTGAGCATGTACATATTGCCTACTGATGGGAACAACAGCATATCTCCATGGGGCATAATAACATCACTGCCTGCCTCCTACATGAACTCAGGCACATGCTCACAGGTCCATCACACACCACAGTCAAACACAGACCTGCCACCATCCACACACTATCCACATGAAAGATGCCCACTGTCAACCCTCTACACAGAAATGAATAGAAACTAGAGGATTATGCAATCAAGTGTCCAACATTGGGAGGAATAAGATAGCTCAGGGACAGGTGTGTAATGCAAGCTGCTATAGCCATTATAACTTGGAGGGTTATGGTGTAGTGTGGATGATTTGCAAGTTATATCCACCGTTGATGTGCATTTTGACAATGATATGAGGTCCTGTGACCTTTTTCCTGTTTATGTCTCCCAGGTAACATGCAGAGTGCTTGCCTACCAGCATTCTCTGTTGAGGAAACTGAAATCATCACCTGATATGTGACTGGACATTATGCCCTGTTATTTGGACAAAAATCAGAAGATGTGCAGGAGAGGACCGCCCTGTGGAACAGTGTGGTCCACAGGGTAAATGATGTCGACCTGCACAGCAGAACTTATGAGCATGTGCAGCATCAAGCCACCAACCTCATGCACCATGCCTGTCAATGGGCTGCTGCTGTAGCTATGGACTGGCTAGCTACAGGTGGAGACCCAGCCATCCAGCCCCCACTGACACCCACCGAGGAGCTCCTCACCAAACATGGGGCACACACCCAACGCACAAGCCATGATGCTGCCAGAAGCATTGGGGAGGTGGGTTGCACACACACGCACACACTCATTGGATGAGGAGCATAAAGATAAGGACCGAGTGGAGATTAGTACACTAATGTATCAGAAATACATGTATCTGTATTGCATCTACATCCATGTGTCAGGTCCGATTGCAGTTGTGGATGGGGTTTTCTAATGCACAGAGGTGCACATCTATGGTGAGGACAGGGCATTGTGTATTATTGTGGTTAGTACTGTAGATGTGCAGACATGCTACATCCATCCTGTACCAAGGCCACATTTGAGTCTGTTGACAATAACTCCCTCTCAAAACTAACTAGGATCCTTTGGTCTGCACATGGGACAGCAGCCTGAAGCTGGTGGGTATGACATTGCTCTGTTGTTGCCTGGCAATACCCCAGGCTTGTGAAGTGCATGCAATTTACCATGCGCACAACCATCAGTAATAGATATATTGCTTTGTGTATTAGCTATATTGCTTTTTGTGCATGTTCACTTGTGCTGAGGTTAACTGTATTGCATCACAGTGGTCACCAATGGGGCCTATCTGATGGGAATTCAACATTCCTGTAGCATACCTCACAACTTGTCAGAGCCAAGACATCTGGACAGAGGCTAGCAAAATGGGCTAGACAAATGGCCTAAGGTAGGTCATGCATGACACAGTGGTATACAGTGGATATAAATTGTGTATACACCCCTCTTAATATGCGAGGTGTTCCTGTTACATACTAATTTGGACCACAATATGACAGGCCACACTTCTTCCAGCCTTTAATGTGACCTATAACAGGAACAGTTCATTTGTAAAACCAAGCATCTGGACTCATGTATTGCACCTACAAGGCTGGCCACCTGTGAGGGTAGCAGACGCATATCAGCATAATGTTTCAGTCAGGTATGAAACTTGATGCTGCCATGTGTGTCATTACACACACTGTGGCCTATTTGGCTATAATATCACATACATGGGCATTGTTAAGGCACACAGACCACTTCCAACCACGTATAGGTTGCAAACATATGGATATTCCAAACACATATGTACAATGGTTTAACTGCTGCATGTGAGCAGATGCTGTTACCACACTATATAAAGTAATAGCAGTGGGAGGTGGTCACCTGCCATGTATGATATGCACATCCAAATGGTATAAGCCACACAAGATATGATCCTCACACACACACACACACACACACACACACACACACACACACACACACACACACACACACACACACACACACACACATACACACACACAAACAAACAGCTGCCAGCAAAAGGATTAGAACTCCTGCCTATTTAGGTATTCCTACTACAGGCTATGAAGTTATCAGACGCACCACAGAGCTTATACATTTCCACCTATTCCAAAGGTACTACTTAGGCTGATGACATCAACAGGACTACTAAATTGGAGTGAAGGGTAGTACACAGGTCAAACATGGTATAAGCCAGATAGTATATGATTCACACACATATACATACACACTTGCCAGTATGGGATTAGAACTCCTGCCTATCTAGGTATTCCTACTATAGTGTGACACAGTTATCAGATATGCCACAGAGCTTATACACTTCCAACTATACCAAAGGTACTTCTAAGGTGTATGACATCAACAGGACTACTGAATTGGAGTGAAGGGAAGTGTAAAGCATAGTACACAGGTCAAAAATGGTATATGCTAAACAGTACATGATTCACACACATACACAGACACATGCCAGTATTGGGATTAGAACTCCTGCCTATCCAGGTATTCCTACTATAGTGCAACACAGTTATCAGAGGTGTCACAGAACTTATACATTTCCACCTATTCCAAAGGAACTTCTAAGTAGGATGACATCAACAGGACTACTAAATTGGAGTGAAAAGAAGTGTAAAGTCTAGTACACAGGTCAAAAATGGTATAAGCCAGACAGTATATGATTCTCACACATACATTTGACAGTTTCAGGAATAAAACTCCTGCCTATCTAAGTATGTCTACTATAGTGTTACACAGTGACTGCATGTACAACAGAGTTAACTGAACTTTAACATTGCCAAAGCTGCTGGTAACTGCACAGATGTGGTAAAGTAGTACAGGTGGCAGATAGTCTGCCTTCTGTTACACCCATACATCATGCTAGTTCTTTCTGTCTTGCACTTCAACTAGCATTATGGCATGGCACTTTACCAGGTTATTATATCAAGAAGTATGGCACACCTGGGAGCTGTCAGCAGTACTCATTCATCACAGATATAGCCCCAGTACTTACTAGTTATGTCCACCCCTCCTGGCATGTTTGAAGGGTGGTTATCTGTACTTTCACCCATAAACCTAGTGCACTTGTCCATTCTGAGGCACAGTTGCAGCTGCCTCATGTACACAGACAACCATCCCCTCTAAACTCCAAACACTCAGACCTGTGAGGATTACCCATATATCACCCAATGTGGACATATGCACTCTCCAGCAAAAATAGGACTAGCAGGTCAAGAGGATAAGATCAACACCTGCACCACACCTTGTGGAACACATAGCTCACCATGACACCCACTTTGACAGCCATGACATACAGTGAAAAGACACACACCCACCTTCCTAGTGGCACTCAATGGACATTTACCCAAAAAGCACAGACCAGAAGACAGACATGCACTCAGACACCACGACATGGCACATGCCAAGGGACACATATTTAACATATACACTGTGCCCGTCAACCTAAGCTTCTAAGGCTAACTACCTTGTATAATACAGTGATCATGGGTAACTCAATACCGAAGGAGACATATATCCCACTCACTAAGTTAAATATGGAGCAGGTAACAGACAAATATCTATCACATGCCAGCATCCAGTGCATGACACAGCCAGTCATGGCACTCCACACCAACTATGAGTATCACGCTGTATCCATGTGGGTGTGAATGAGTTTGGACATACCTCCCTGGACTACATGACAAGAGACATGGTTGAACTCTCTGATTATGTGTTCCAGGCAGGTGTGACAGTAGCCATGAACAGTGTACAGCAGCTGTCACCCTAAATTATGCTGCGGTACTAGCAATAGATGATTGACTGCAACATTGGCTTACATGTTATGTGTCATTCTCAGGGGCTCCAGTACCTCTCTGCTTGGGATGACATGATTGACAGAACCCAATGACTTGACACAGATGTCCTACATTGGTCACTGCTTGGTTTCCAGGTACTGGCTAAGTGTCTTGCCACAACTATGATGCCTTATTAGGCAGTGTTCCTAATGTTATTACTGCCATAACAGCTAGACATATATGCAATATGAGGGTCATGCTGCTCAACAGTAGACATCTAACTTTCAGGATGCAATCACTCAAAGTAATCAATGGAGTGGTGTATGCATGTCTGCTCTAATGGAGAGGTGGTTCACAGCAGCAGACAGCAGACCTGCAGTATCAGACTATGATGCATTCAACAGCTCTTAGCCCCCAAACATGGACAACACCACACCTCTACAGGTGGTGTTGTCTCCTTATTCATTATGGCTAGAAACGCCTACAGACTAGTATCCCATTATAATGCATTGGATATACTTCTGGTACAACTGCCTTGGGGTAATAGTGTAATCGAGACCATAGCCTGCTATGGGTCCACACCTATGCCCCTAGACTGTCAATGCACATTCCTCAACACCTTACCATTTATGATGGTCCAATGCTGCACTGACAAAGTATGAGTCTCCAACTACCCCTCCTTCACCAGGGAAAGTAGCCAAGTGCCAGTACAGTGGCCCAACACTTCTGGGATTCATCATTTCCATTGCCTTGGACCAGCACATACTGATCCCCGGTAGAGGATGCAACATCCTTGACCTGTGTTGACTACTTAAATATGGGACTGTTGCTCATCCGCAGATGTCAATTCCTGCATGGTAAGATCCACACAAGCTGTAACCAACATGGAACTCAACATGTCAGCCACACCCCCACAAAGGTAACCACCTTGCAAAACCTCTCCAAAGTTGACTTTGCACCCATGAAAACAGGGGTGGATATCTTCACTGCACCCATGGCAATAGGAAATAGCTGCATGACTGTGGAATCATACACATATGCACTGTACAAATGGGTACATGAATGCATGGTACTAGCCAGAGCCAACAGAACCCAGACACTGTCCTCCAAGCACTGGGATACAATGTGATGGTCCCCTGCCATTACTAAAGGGAACATCAGAAGGAGAACACTGTTGAAGAGAAAGGTGGTGTCCCATGACTGTTGAACTCCCTTATTAGCCTCAAACACAACTTTGGATCCCTCATGGAATCCCCTACAGGCATCTATTATGGCAGACATGCAGCAGACACTGGCAACAGTCACAACAGCCTTTGATAGTTACATCAGCAACCTCCGCAGCATTAAACACGAGTGCTGCAAGTTACTGCACAGTGCTAATACCTATCCTGAGACAACAGATATTGGCCACGGTCTTAGCAACACATTCAGTGCCAGCTTTACCCCTCTCTCCCCCCACAAGTGAAGTGCTGACTGAATGTGTTCTCATATGCTGTATCCCATTTCTGTTCTAGGTGTCTGTGTGTCACCAGAATGTGGCCCTGCAGTAAGACCACGGGGTATTGCAGTGTGGTAACACGTCCACCATGTCATAAGCAGGGTATAGTATGTGCATGGAAATGCCCAGTCTGTAACACAGTAATTGCATACACCTCACAGATTACAGGGTTGAGGGTTGTACATAGATATATGTTGATTTGCATCTGTTGTAGAATGTAGAATGGTACGTTTTGTGGTTTGGACACACCTCTGATTGCTAATAACTACAACCACAAGGGATATTCATCAACCAAACATACTCAGATTACTATTCACACACAAACACACACACACACACACACACACACACACACACACACACACACACACACACACACACACACACATGCACACACACACACACACGCACACACACACAAACACACACACACACTTACCAGTACTCAGATCCGTTGGTTCATTGCTTCATAGATGTGTAGTAGGTGAATGGGCCTGAGGGTTCTACAAGGCTCACCCAAGGGAATACCCTGGCATCAGGCCACATGAAAATAGTCCCAAGTGTGGCTCAGGAGTATAGTCACTGGAGTTGTCCCCAGGGTGGGTATTGTATTCCCCATCCACTCATCCATATTTATATTGTGGGTGGCCAGTGATGTGCACTGCTGTACATGTATGTGATTTATATTTCATAACATGGACAATATCTGAGTTGTGCACATGTCCCACATGCATGTTCTTTGAAGTGTGGAAGTGTGCTTGAGGTCTCTGGGGCATGTTGTGTGGACAGATTGGTATCTTCAGAAGTAGCATTCCTGACCTTGTTTGGTGAGACCTGACTATGTAACTGAGGTAGTGATTGCACCTACATAGACAGTATGATACAGGGATTCATTGGAGTTATTGGCATCTGTCCATACAGGGCATGTGTATAAGGCATGGTATTCCCTTTGTGGGGTACGTTTGCATACTCTACAGTTGTTTCAGGCATCCAGTGAGGAACATGACAAAAGGGCCACTGTACATATTAATTGGGCTACTGAGGGGATGGAACAGGGTGCCATGTCCTTTTACTTGCTGGATAACACACACTCAGTCAGGAGATGAAACACATCAAAGTACTTTCTGATGTCAGTGCCACTGTTGTGGTCAACAGGCATGTAGTCCACTGCTATCACACTGTGGGTACTATCTGTGAGTCATTTTGCAGGAGAACTACCGATATAGTAGTTGCTGCCTAGCCAAGTGTGTTTGTGTATGATTCGTGGGTGGAGAGTGGTCTTTGAAAGGTTGTCTATATTGTTAACTAATCCATACTGTCACATAGTCATTGCACATGACACTAGACATTTAGGGCTGTGGATTGTTTACACCAACCTCTATGGTGTTTGACAACTGTTTGCCTTGTAATGTGGACATTGGGTCATATACTAGGTCCTCAATATAATAATTTAACAAAAAAACACCACCCCAATGTATCCTGTTATTACACAATCACACCAACACCCACACAGAATACTGATTACAGACACACACACATTTGCCAGTACTGAGCTTTGAAACCCTATCTAGCTATGTTTTGCTACTACAGTGTTACGCATTTATTGCATGCAGCACAGAGCTTACAGGATAGATGTTGTCCCAAGGTACTTCTAAGGTGAGGAACATCACCAGCCCTTGTAAATACTGGCAATGGGTGATGTAATGGGTGAGAGATTTCATAAAATATTTCACCCTACACACACATTTACATTTACCAGGAGTGAGGATGAAACCTCTATCTAACTTTGTTTGCAGACCATTATGGTTATGCATTTACCACAAGCACCACTGACCTTGCATGGTTTAGAGTTGCCAACAGGTACTTCTAAGGTGAATGATATCTTCAGGACTGCTAAAGTTATGTACTGAGAAGTGTACTGGGTGTAAATGGGGCAAAATGTTTAAGGTGCAGACATATACATGTAGATATATGTACACACACAGAAACACTTACTAGGAATGAGATTCAAACCCCTACCTATGTAGTCATTGTTATTACATTGTTCCACATTTATCACAAGTGCCACAGAGATTATAGATAAAACAATGTCCAAACATACCTCTAAGGTGAGTGACATCAGTAACAGTGCTAAAAGAGGGGTAAGGGGAGTGTAGTAAGTGTGAATGGCCACAAAATCAGATCTCTACAAAGACACACACACTCTCAAACTCTCTAACACAAACACACACATTTCACAGGTGCCAGGACCAGGATTAAAACTTCTACCTAACTAGTTTGCTTCCCTATAGTATTATATAGTTATCACAAGCATCATGGATCTTATATGTTGGAAAACTGTCCAAAAGTATCTTTGAAGGTGAGTGACATCAGCAGCAGTGCTAAAGGAGGCATAAGGAAAGTGTGAATGGCCACAAAATCAGGTCCCACACTCTCTCACAAAAACACACACATTTTCACAGTTGCCAAGACTGGGATTAGAACTCCTACCTAACTATTTTCCTACACTATACTATTATGTAGTTATCGCAAGCGTACAGATCTTATATGTTCGAGAGCTGTCCAAAGGTATCTTTGAAGGTGAGTGACATCAGCAGTGGTGTTAAAAGAGGGGTAAGGGAAGTGTAGTAAGTGTGAATGGCCACAAAAACAAGTCTTTACAAAGGCACACACACACACACACACACACACACACACACACACACACACACACACACACACACACACACATTTTCAAAGTTGCCAGGACCAGGATTAGAACTCCTATCTAACTAGCTTGTTACAGTATACTATTATACAGTTATCACAAGCACCACAGAGTTTATATGTTGGAAAAGTGTCCAAAGGTATCTTTGAGGGTGAGTGACATCAGCAGCAGTGCTAAAGGAGGGGTAAGGGAAGTTTAGTGAGTGTGAATGGCCTCAACCACATTCATCTAGAAACACACACACACACACACACACACACACACACACACACACACACACACACACACACACACACACACACACTTGCACACACAACTTTACATTTGACAGGACTGAGATTACAACTGATACAAGGATACTTATTTGTACTGTAGTGTTACACAGTTATCACAAGCACCACTGAGACTATATGGCTGAGGGCTACCCAAAGGAATTTCTGCAGCGAATGACATTAGCACATCATGTGATATAAGCCAATGGGATGTGTACTGGATGGGAAAGGCCTCATAATGGGATTCTCTCTGTTGCTGTCTGTCTTTCTCTTCCCCATGTCTCTGTGTGTGTATATTTGACATATTATATTATGCTGGCCTTAGATATGTGTCAGTATTCCTATCCATTGTGTGTGTGTGTGTGTGTGTGTGTGTGTGTGTGTGTGTGTGTGTGTGTGTGTGTGTGTGTGTGTGTGAAATATCAATGGTGTACATTTTGGTGTGTGTGCACAGACATCTGCGAATAACCAATATCTGTTGTCCACTGTGTTATGAGACATGGGCTTCATTTCTTTAAGTGTAGGAGCATGCCCAGTATGACCTTCTATATTGAGTGTGTGCATCCATTCCAGGGAGGGTTGGACTCCAGTTCAGGGTTTTGTGTGCTACAGCTACACCTAGCAACCTGTTTCTGCAGGAAATCTGTAGATAGGTTGCCAATATAGAGACACAATGGGTGCAGCATATGGGGGACACTGTAACTATTGCTGTCCGTGCTGCTTGTGTAACATGGTTGGTTGTACCATAGATTTTCTGAGATATGTACTGTTTTACACTGTGATGTATCTTGTCATCAACTGCTGACAGTTATCATTATTTGCTCACAGTTATTTACCAGAGAAATACAAGATGAATGAAGCTGAGACCGATATTCTCAAGCATATAGATTACACATTCTGGAACACACCTACCATTGTGGTTGGGTAGCTATAGACAATAGACTGCTGATTCTGTGTAAATGGTGCAGCACTTTGTTAGTGTGCTGGCTGGGGATCCCCTCCTTGTGGAGGGGTAGCTACAGACAATAGGCTGCTGGTTCTGTGTAAATGGTCCAGCACCTTGTTAGTGTGCTGGCTGGGATCTCCTCCTTGTGGAGGGGTAGCTACAGACAATAGACAACTGGTTCTGTGTAAATGGACCAGCACCTTGTTAGTATGCTGGCTGGGGATCTCCTCATTGTGGAGGGGTAGCTACAGACAATAGACTGCTGGTTCTGTGTAAATGGTGCAGCACCTTGTTAGTATGCTGGCTGGGAATCCCCTCCTTGTGGAGGGTTAGCTACAGACAATAGACTGCTAGTTCTGTGTAAATGGACCAGCACCTTGTTAGTGTGCTGGCTGGGGATCCCCTCCTTGTGGAGGGGTAGCTACAGACAATAGACTGCTGGTTCTGTGTAAATGGCCCAGCACCTTGTTAGTGTGCAGGCTGGGGATCCCCTCCTTGTGGAGGGGTAGCTACAGACTATAGTCTGCTGGTTCTGTGTAAATGGTCCAGCACTTGTTAGTGTGCTGGCTGGGGATCCCCTCCTTGTGCTTTTCTCAACTTCACGGAATGGCCATATCCTGCTGGGGCCATACCTCTCAGCTGCACAGATACACCCAGGTTATCTAGAGGCAGGACTCATATATATGGTCAATTTACCTTCACATTGTGGTTTACAAGCAGTTCTGTTGCTATTCATTCATAGGTTTGCAGTCAGGGCGTTGTATGTGTGGACATTAGAGTTTCAGACTTCATGCACTCAAAGACATCCATGCTTCTACACCCCCCCCCCAGTTATTCTCTCCTCTTCCTAACATTATGTAAGCAATATCTTAGAGATATCCCTATAGTTGGGCCTTTACCCCAGTAGTATTTATGGCTTTGTCCACAGTCCTTGCAGTAGGACATTAGGAGGCATCCTACTGGCATTTGTCAACATGGCCTTGTATTTGTTTTCTGTTTACTGTGTTAGGTTGTTGGTTGGGACCCCCTGACATTATGTACATTGGCACTATGGGTGAGGCATGGGCCTTTGCCAGAGGACTGTAGGCCACTTGAGAGGCCGTAGGATATCTGTAGCAGGCCAGTGCATTCTGTCACCCATACATTCCCAGGCTGTGGGATGACAACAGTGGTAAGTGGTTGAGGTGTTCCTCTCAATCATTCCTGTTCATACTGATTCACGGGTCTGGATGTGGTCTGGCTGCTGCTTACAGCTAGGGACACACCTGCAGTGGACACCTATTCAGCATGCAGCATCATGTATGTGTTCCCATACAGAAATGGGTTCATGCTGTACTCATTCCCTACAGTAAGAATATGACCTGTGATAAACCCGTGACTGATGGTAGGGTGAGCTGGGTGCATGTGTGATATGGAAGCTATTTGCACCTGACTCACAAATATACCTGGGACGTTCCCCTTATGCTGGCTTGTGTGTGGACATGGGCAGTCTGTCATCACTTTCTAACTGTGCCTTTTGTGGTCTGCCAATGTTTGGCCAGACTACCAATATTCCATACTAGAGGAACAATTAATGTGATGCTAACCTCTATGTATAATTCCAAACTTGTGTGCAGTTGACAGTTATTTTATATGTACTCTGTATAGGTTACTTCTACCTGTGTACTATTTCTATGTATGGGCTCCCTTTCATGGCATGTCCAGCTTTCCAACAGTAACAGATATTGACATTCTGGATAGTGAGTATGTACAACTGCTGACATTGATGTAGCTGGGAAGTAGTGTGGTTGGCACTGCAGTTGTTGGAACATGGCCCTGTCATCCACTGTACTGTACCTAGGCCACTGTGACACAACCATCCATGCCCACATGCTAACCACTTCCAGGCAATATTAAACACACAACAAACTTACCACACTGACCCCTGCATATTGTACACATGCAACAATCTATCATGTAGATTGGGACAGCTCTGGCAATCTGTGCTCCAGTGATATTATTCCTCAAACTTACATGTTACTGCATTTCTACGTGAGAATGTAGTGGGGGCACACCTGCTGACTTTAAGCATTTGCAATGGCTGTACTAGTATTTTGGTTACTCTGTTGGCTTCCATTTCATATTGTATTGTGACCTATCATGCAGAATGGAGGCATATCAGTAGAGTACACATGTAAGATGTTTATGACATAAATTTCAGTTTCAGATTTCTTACCCTTCAGTACTAAATTGCAACTGCCAGACCTGTTGTAGTATGTCTGCATAGGTGTGGTGGGGGGTGTTCACCATTGCCATCATCTGGGGGCCTTAACCCAGCCTTTCTTTATGGTCATCTACACATGTCCTGCTTGGTGAGGCTGATACCTACAGTTATTTGGGCCATCACATATACTGCAGTGGGGATTGTCACCTTCTGTAGTGCTGCCTAGTATGTTGACACCAGTATTTGTTATGAATTTCCTGCTGTCCCATATAGCTGTCTGCTGCTATCCCATTCAGCCACTCAATTCTCTTGCATGCTTGTATCCATATCACTCATACAAGTATGAGAGCATGCTACTACATTCAGTGATTGATAGGAAGGGTGACTTTCCTTATTGCTGGGCCAGTATTAAGGATGGTGCTGGAGGGCTGACTATGTTAGATGCACATAGCACATTCCCTATACATGGTAAAGCTCAAGTAGTGTCATGTTTGGCATCCCTATTACTGTAACTGTAAGTTGGAGAGAGGTATCAGTCCCTGGGTCCCCACAGTATCAGTGTGTGTGTGTGCTATGCCTTGCATCTTTGCAAAGGCATGGGCATACTGGGCATGACTCATTCTACCTACAGGGGGAGGCTCAGGATATTCATCCTCTGAGTCCCTCTGTGCCTGTGCTGGCCTTGACAATGGTGGATGGCTGTGTGGTGCTGCTCCATGTGTTCCTGCTGCAGCTGTTTCCACAGGATCATATTGTGTAGCACAGTACATACTATGAACATTTGTGTACATGTAGATGGAGAGTACTGCAAGGCTCCACTGGATATGTCACAGCAGCAGAACTGTGACTTGAGCATCCCAAAGACACGTTCTACAATGATCCTTGTTTGTGTGTGTGCCTCATTATGGTGTTCTTGTTTGGGTTTGTGTGCATTTCTGATTGGTGTCATCAGCCAAGGCTCCAGTGCATAGCAAGCATCCCTCAGTAGATGGCCATATGGGACTTCCCCCCTGGAAAATGCCTGATACAGCTGTGAGCAGTGGCAGATGTCAGAGTCTTGATAGCTTCCTGGGCTGCCAGCACACACATTCATGATAATACCCTGGGCATCGCACATGACCTGGCAGTTGATGTTGAGGATGCCCTTGCGGTTTATGTAGACCCTACACCGCTTGCCAGGTGGTGCTTTGATGTGGATGTGCGTGCAGTCTATAGCACCAACTACTTCAGGATATTCTGCTATACAGTGGAAGAGACGCATACATCTGGTCAATGCCTCATGGGCGTCGGAGAAATATATGTGCTCATTGGCATGTTGTGTCATGGCATCCAGGAACTGGGGGAGTACCCTGGATGCTGATGCCTGTGAGACCCCCATGATATCCCCAGTTGATATTTGGAAGGTACCTGTAGCTAATATTCTTAAGCATACACATACCTTGGTATCAACTGGGATGGGTTCCCCTCTATTAGTTCTGTGTGTGAGGCGTGGCCAGCACAGCTCAACGATTTGCTGTAGAATGTCCCTGTCCATGCTATAGCACTCTACTATCTCCAGCTCATGTAGCCCCTGGTAGGTTACCCTGGATCTGTACACTCTTCTCCTCCTCCTCACTGTAGGTCAGTTGTCAGTATTCTCCTCCTCACCACTCTAAGTCTCTAGCACATATTGATGGAGTAAAGCAGCAGCAGCCTCTAACATTTTTAGTTAGTTTGCCAGTTAAAAATCCCCCATCTGTGTACACCGGTGGTGTAGAGTTTTTAGGAAAAAACAGTCTGTAGGGTGTTTGCATAGTTTATAGTAGTGTGCTGGGCTGCTGCATGTGTAATTGGCTGATTCTGATAGATTCCAACTGCCAGCTATACTAATTCTCTTGGATTGCCTTCCTAGTGCTGTTTCCCCAAAAAACAGTCTGAAAGGTGTTTGCATAGTTTATAGCAGTGTGCTGGGCTGCTGCATGTGTATTTGGCTGATTCTGATACATTCCACCTGGCAGCTATACTAGTCCTCCTTGATTGCCTTCCTACTGCTGTTTTCCCTTCCCAGTTCTCCCTGATTTAAGCCCTGAGGCACGCCACGCATACCTAGTGCTGAAATGTAAACAGTGCTGCTATTTCATCTTTTTTTATTTTTTATTTTTGTTTAAATCCTGGTGCACTGTGTGCATACCCGTTTAAGCTATGAACACACTGCTGAGGCACATCTGACACTCCTTTCTTAGCTGTGCTTAGCTAAGGGCAAACATGGGCCACAGAGCTCCAATGAGCTTACAGCAAGCATGACACACACCCTTATGAAGTCATTCAGCTCTTGCACTTGCACTGATGTATTGTTGCACCTACATGGTTAGGTACAAGCTGAAACTTGGAAGAAATCTGTGATTCAGTATAACTCTCTGTATTTGCATACCCCAGTGTGTAGGTCATTAGTTACTGAACTAACACGGACCCTTTCCCCTTGACATCCATTGCTCCCTGGTATTGTTTACATTCTGCACGCCATTAACTATAATGGCAAAATGCAGATTTAACTTAAAATTGAATTTTCCCATTTTTTTTATTTTCGGCACGGTCCCATTTGTGCGCCACTGCCCAATGCTTAAACGGCAAAGATTGGCCAAAAAAAGTTTAATTTTCATAATAATTAATCACTTTTCAATGCCAATGGCCTTATATTTGGCCATTGGAATGTCTAATGTACATAATACATGCTTTTCCACAAGTTGTCAGTTGCAGAAATGTACTCAGTTATTTTCTGAATACATTCTGCACCGAAAATGTTCTAGCATGGAGACCTGGCAGCTTGGTTGATCACAAAATCACCACATTTGCATGGTTTTCCATATTTGCTGGTTTTCCATGCTAGAACAGTGTAGGACAGTTTGTGCATGTGAAAACGGTACTATACTGCATCTCTCATCGGCCATTTTCCATGCAGGAGCTCCTACACTGTTTCTGCACAGAAAATATGGCTTGCTGAATTCCAGGGTGAGATCCAGACTATTCTAGTTTGAGAAAAGGTGGGAAAACGAGCAAGTAGATAGGATTTTTCTTTTTTTGTTTTTAGTTACAAAAACAGAAATGCAGTAAAAAAATATACTTATAAGCCTATAAAAGGCTAGCGCACTTGAGTGTGAAGGCTATATCAGTAAATGCAGATAAAAAATGATTTTTAAAAGTGCTATACACAAAATAAGCAGAGGACAATAACATTAAATAATAAAGCTTGTAAAACAGCTGTAAAGAAGTGTGGTTATCCAAAATCAAGCTAAGAAAGCAAAAACAGGTTCTTATAATCAAGCAAAGTCTCTCTCTCTTCTTTCTGCTGCTGTAATACTCTGCAGGATGCCCAAACAGGATCCACTGAGGTAAAACAAGCCCAAAACCGCACAAACATGTTTTTTTAAGTTAGAAAGTTGAAAGGGCTAGAAGCAGCCCAAAACGGACAACAAAATACAATTCCTGAGCTGGAAACCACTCCTCTAGTGATAGATAGTCTACCCAGAGCTTACCACTCCCATTGATAAGCAGAAAGATGTTCTTCTATCTCTGCAAGGTCTGGACAACTCAAGAAACCAAATACAGTCCTGAAATCAGCAAGTCTGAGATCCGGGCTATTCTTGTTTGTGAAAAGGTATGAAAACCAGCAAGTAGATAGGATTTTTTTTTTTTTTGTTGCAAAAACAGAAATGTAGTATAAAAATACAATTCTAAGACTCTAAAACACTAGCGCACTTGAGTGTAACACCTGTATCCATAAATGCAGATGAAAAAAATGATTTTTAAAAGTGCAGTACACAAAATAAGCAGAGAAAAGTTAAATTAAATAATAAAGCTTGTAAAATGGCTGCAATAAAGTGTGGCAATGCAAAATCAAGCTAAGAAAGCAAAAACAGGCAGTTATAATCAAGCAAAGTCTCTCTTTCTTCTTTCTGCTGCTGTAGTACTCTGCAGGATGTCCAAACAGGATCCGCTGAGGTAAAACAAGCAAAAACCAGTGCAAACATGGATTTTTAAGTCAGAAAGTTGAAAGGGATAGAAGCAGTCCAAAACAGCCAATAACACGTGTATTTATCAGGCTTTGGATTGTATTTCATTACTGAAACTAAGCAGAAATTTCTTAAAATTCCAAGAGCAGGATAAGTTATTTCTTACACTTATGTCACTGAACTGCACTTCTTTTGAAATGCTTATAATTGCGCTATACAGTTGATCTGCTAAGTTTTGCACTGTTTTAAAGCTTTTTTTATTGTTTCACTGCATTTATGTACTGTTTTAACTGTATTTTCCATTGCTATATATTGTTTTATTACTCTAATTGCATGTTTACTGAATTACTTAACTGTAAACTGCTTTTTCATACTGAGAGTAGTATTTTCTGTTTGTGACTGTTCTGAGTTTTTCTGTGCATTTTTGATTTTTTTAAGTTTCAGTGTTCTACAGCTAGGAACTGTAATAGTGTGCATTACTATAATTGTTTGTTTAAAGGTAAAACCATTCTCTAGAATCTGCTTACTCCTTGATCTTTTTAAACATTTCATTTTGTGGTTACAGCAAGGAACTGTAATCGTGTGCATTACTATAATTGCATTTTTATTTAATTACTAAACTGTAAACTGCTTTTTCATACTGAGACTTCTTGTATTTTCTCTTTGTGGGTGTTCTTTATATGCTTTTAACATGAGGTTTCTGTGCTCTGCTCAGGTGGCATAATCTTGATAGAGGCCTGTTGTCTAGTCTTGGTAGTATTGTTGAAGTTTCCTGTGTTTCTGGCAGCCATTTTCTACTGATAGTCTGTCTTCATTATTATTGAGAGTAACACGGCCTCCTGACCTTCTGTAGTACAAGTGATTGGGTAATAGCATAGGCTGAGTTGTAATTTGATCTTCTAACTCTTCCATCCTTACTGGCATATAAACCCTGTATCTTGAAAAGGTTATGCTTGTATTTATCAGGCTGTGGATTGTATTTCATTACTGAAACTAAGCGGAAATTCCTTAAGATTCCAAGCGCAGGATACGTTATTTCTTACACTTATTTCACTGATCTGCACTTCTGAAACACTTATAATTGTGTTATACAGTTGATCTGCTACATTTTGCACTGTTATAAGGCTTTGTTATTGTTTCACTGCAATTATGTACTGT
The DNA here is from genome assembly GCF_019279795.1 of Protopterus annectens. Taxonomy (NCBI): domain Eukaryota; kingdom Metazoa; phylum Chordata; order Ceratodontiformes; family Protopteridae; genus Protopterus; species Protopterus annectens. Next base: position 678,802,885 of record NC_056751.1, on the reverse strand, counting down.
TTTAACTGTATTTATCATTGCTAGATACTGTTTCATTACTCTAATTGCATGTTTACAGAATTACTTAACTGTAAACTGCTTTTTCATACTGAGAGTTGTATTTTCTGTTTGTGAAAGCTCTATCCAAGCTTTTCTGTGCATTTTTGATTTTTTAATGTTTCTGTGTTCTACAGCTAGGAACTATAATATTGCGCATTACTATAATTGTATTTTTATTTAATTACTAAATTGTAAACTGCTTTTTCATACTGAGACTTATATTTTCTCTTTGTGAGAATTTTTTCTATGCTTTTAAAGTGAGGTTTCTGTTTTCTGCTCAGGTGGCATAATCTTGATAGAGTTCTGTTGTCTAGGCCTGGTAGTTTTGTTTGAGTTTCCTTTGTTCATGGTAGCCATTTTCTGCTAATAGTCTTTCTTCATTATTATTGAGAGTACAAGGCCTCCTGACCTTCTGAAGTACGAGTGATTGGGTAATAGCAGGGTCTGCGTAGTAATTTGATCTTCTAACTCTTCCATCCTAACTGGTATATAAACTATGTGTCTTGAAAAGGTTGTGCTTTTTTATCAGGCTGAGGATTGTATTTCATTACTGAAATTAAGTGGAAATTCCTTAAGATTCCAAGAGCAGGATAATTTATTTCTTACACTTATTGAACTGAAATGCACTTCTGAAATGCTTATAATTGTGCTATACAGTTGATCTGCTACATTTTGCAATGTTATAATTTTTATTTTTTCACTGCATTTATGTACTGTTTTAACTGTATTTGTCATTGCTAGATACTGTTTCATTACTCTAACTGCATGTTTACTGAATTACTTAACTCTAAACTGCTTTTTCATACTGAGAGTTGTATTTTCTGTTTGTGAAAGCTCTATCCAAGCTTTTCTGTGCATTTTTGATTTTTTAACATTTCTGTGTTCTACAGATAGGAACTGTAATATTGCGCATTACTATAATTGTATTTTTATTTAATTACTAAATTGTAAACTGCTTTTTCATACTGAGACTTATATTTTCTTTTTGTGAGAATTTTTTCAATGCTTTTAAAGTGAGGATCCTGTGTTCTGCTCAGGTGGCATAATCTTGATAGAGGCCTGTTGTCTAGGCCTGGTAGTTTTGTTTGAGTTTCCTTTGCTTCTGGTAGCCATTTTCTGCTAATAGTCTGTCTTCATTATTATTGAGAGTAACAAGGCGTCCTGACCTTCTGTAGTATGAGTGATTGGGTTATAGCAGGTGCCTAGTAGTAATTTGATATTCTAACTATTCCATCCTTACTGGTATGTGTCTTGAAAAGGTTGTGCTTGTTTTTATCAGGCTGTGGATTGTATTTCATTACTGAAACTAAGCGGAAATTCCTTAAAATTCCAAGAGTAGGATAAGTTATTTCTTATAGTTATTTAACTGGAATGCACTTCTGAAATGCTTGTAATTGTGCTGTACAGTTGATGCTACATTATGCACTGTTATAAAACTTTTTTATTGTTTCACTGCATTAATGTACTGCTTTAACTGTATTTTTCATTGCTAGATACTGTTTCATTACTGTAATTGCATATTTACTAAATCACTTAACTGTAAACTGATTATTCACACTGAGAGTTATATGATCTGTTTGTGAGTGCTCTATCTGATCTTTTCAGGTGCATGTTTGATTTTTTTGAGGTTTCTGTGTTGTACAGCTTGGAACTATAATAGTGTGCATTACTATAAATGTCTGTTTACAGCTTACAATGTCTGTTTACAGCATTCTCTAGAGTCTGCTTGCTCCTTGATCTGTTTTAAACTTTCATTTAGTGGCTACAGCTAGGAACTGCAATAGTGTGCATTACTATAATTGCATTTTTATTTAATTACTAAATTGTAAACTGCTTTTTCATACTGAGACTTGTATTTCCTCTTTGTGAGTGTTATTTCTCTGTTTTTAAAGTGAGGTT
>NC_056751.1:678626486-678712843 GCF_019279795.1 Protopterus annectens | reverse complement strand
TTCCAGATTTTTAAAATTTTTAGAGTCAGACCGTCAAAGAAGTGCATAAACTAGAGCACAGCTTTTCAATGTCATTTTTAATCAGTTTTTGTTTTAACAAATCTCTTTCGACTAGGATGGCCACCCATTCTGTTGTACAGTGATGTGCTGCCATCACCCATCTTTTTGCAAACTGTACATCTTTTGCATTTTTTTCATCAAAGGGCGTAGAAGGATTTTTGAAAGGTCTTAAGCCCTTTGGAGTAATATTCAGCTCCAGATACCTTTGTAAGCTAATAATGTTATAATGTGTTGCATTTTCTTTAAAAAGTAAACTTTCAAGTTTTTTAACAGTACCTTGTAATTCAGCTGACATAGCTGCAGTATGATGTTGTCCTATAGTAGAGAATGGATTAACAGTCCGTTTTTGACATCCATCCAACAGCACTTTATCCCAAATCTTCTGTGACTCTCCAAGTTGTGATGTAGAATTCATACCTCTATCAGGCAAACGTTCTCCAACCTGTAGAATATTTTGTTCAAAAGTTCTTTGAGTAGTATCTCCCAGTTCCTCACGAAAAATTCTGGGAGTTTGGAAAGAAGGATCACTGGCCATTGATAAAAGTATATTAAACCACCAAGAAGGAAAAATAGTCCAAGTGTTAAGTGTTTTTTTAATTGTTTTATTAGAATAGTTTTTTACTATAAAAAGGAATGAGAAATGGGTTTTGTTATACTCTGTTAAAAGGCTTATGCCGAGGCGCTGGAGAACATCAATTGTTGGTACTATAAAATAAATTCTTTGGATATACTGGCTGAGTCGTTTCTTATACCTCATACCATGCCTTTCGGCACCAAAACTTGGACCGAACCACAAATGGAGGGGGAGTATCAATATTCGTCCAAGATACCCACACCTCCAGGTTGGTGGCACAGCACGAAGCATCAGAAACTATCCATGTGCAACTAACAGTGGGTAAAACTGCCTTCCAGTTTATAGCCTGCTACAGACCACCCTCCCAAACCCAGGAACCCCACTCGGCCTTCCTGAGGACACAGGAAAATATGAAGGTCTCTCCAAACACCATTATATTGGGTGACTTCAACTACCCAAACATAGACTGGGAGCATTACTCTAGCTCCAACACCCTAGCCCAAAGGTTCGTAGAATTTATAAACTCAAATGCTATGGAACAACTTGTTACCATTCCCACAAGAGGGGAAAACATACTGGACCTGATCACCACCAACATGGGGACTCTATGCTCTTGACCAGAAGTGTATCCCTCACTGGTAAGATCAGTCCATAAACTTATCTCACTGGATATTCACATCCCGGCCCCACCCCCTGCCTAAAAAAAACACAGTGAAAAACTTCTCTAAAGCAAATTTCACACTCCTCAAAACTGAGGTAGAATCCTTCAAAGCCCCCGGGCCTGTGGAAAATATGGCCCAGACCGCAGAATCCTTTATAAACGCATTCTATGAACACCTTGAGGAATGCATGGATCATGCAATCCCAAATAAAACCAAGACCAAATCCTCCAAAGGCAGACATCCTGCCTGGTGGACCTCAGCCATATACAAACTATACAATAGAAGGAGGAAGCTACTACATGATAGAGCAAAATCCCAAAAAGGGAACGCATCTAAGATCAGTATTAGCAAAAAACTACGGGCACTCATAAATTCGTCTAAGGCCAGCTTCGAGAGAAAAATTGCACAGGACATTAAGGATAATCACAAGGCTTTCTTTAGTTATGTTAGGAACCTAGGTGAGTATTCCCAGATATGCTCAGAATTAGTCCAAAATGACAAAAAACACACCAAACCCACAGACATTGCCAACATCCTAGCTGACAGGTTCAGCGCAAACTCCCCCCCCACCAAAAGGGCAAATATATATCCCAGCAGAGTGCTGCCCCCCTGACATCTCACATGCTCAGGTAACAGCCGCCCTCTCCAAAGCAATAAACATAGCATCAAAGGGACCAGACGGTGTCCCGGGCTGTGTCCTACATGAACTCCAAGAAGAGCTAAACGCAAACATAAAACTACTGTTCTATCTCAGCCTTACTTCAGGATATGTACCCCAAGAGTGGCGTACAGCAACAGTGGTCCCTCTCCACAAAGGTGGTGCCTCAACGGATCCTGGAAACTATCGCCCCATAAGCCTGACTAGCTTGGTCTGCAAAGCTATGGAAAGGATCATCATGGACCTCATAAATAATGATATTGGGGACCTACAGACACTGGATCCTACCCAGTTCGGCTTTGTTAAGGGCAGATCCTGCATCTTAGACTTGGTTGATTTCTTTGAAACAGTCACCAAGGCCATTGACGAGGGGAAGGTGGTCCACACAGCCTACCTGGACCTCGCAAAGCCTTCGATACAATACCCCACTCGGGCATTATAGATAAGCTCACCAGCTTAAATATAAACCCCTATGTCACTAGATGTGTTGCAAACTGGCTCAAGGACAGAACCCACATGGTTAGAATTGCTGGAGCCATGTCAGACTCCAAACCAGTTACAAGTGGCATCCCACAAGGCTCAGTCCTGGGACCTCTCTTGTTCGGTATATATTTCTCGGAGGTACAGGCCAACACGGAAGGACTGTGGCTGACCAAGTTCACAGATGACTGCAAACTGGGTGCCATAATCGACTCTCCAGCCGACACAAGCATCCTCCAAAAGGACCTCATAGAAACAGACAGCTGGTGCCAGAGCCATGGCCTCAAGCTAAACGCCAAAAAGTGTATAGTCATCCCCTTTGGCAAAAACAAAGTGCCCACAAATTATCACATAGGTGATAATCCATTAAGTACAGAAGAAGTAATTAGGGACCTGGGGACCCAAGTTGATAGCAATCTCTCATTTGACAACCACGTGGCCAAAGTGGTTAGAAAAACATTTTATATAGCCCAGTAATCATGAAGGGATTCACATCTAGATCAGGGGAGGTCATCGTGCCTCTTTACTCATCCCTCATCAGGCCCATAATTGAGTACAATGCCCCTTTTGGGATGTACCTTACCAGACACCTGCAGCAACTGGAAAGACCCCAAAAGTACCTCACCAAGAGGATCAAAGCGCTCAAACAGATGCCATATGCTGCCCGGTTTAAGAAACTCCATCTCTACTCAGTGGCATACCGCCTGCTCAGAGGCGATCTGTTCCTGACGTATAAAGCCATCTCCAACCCAGAATTAATGGACATGCTGCACCTCAGAAAATCCAAATCCCATCGAGCTACGTGCTCGAGAGACTTGAACCTCAGCACAGAAATAAATAGGACATGCTGGAAGGACAGATTCATAACCCAGAGGCTCCCTTTACTCTGGAATAAAATCCCAGTCCAGGTTAGGCAGAGTCCCTCATTGACTCTCTTCAAGAGGAATCTTGATGAGTGGATGGGAAATCATAGGTTTACCCCGGGTATCACTTCTGTGTCACTGTTAGACAGAGGCACAGTATACTAACCTCGAAAAAGGGCATAGCAAAATTAATTTAAAATGGGTGGTGAGAGCCAAACACACTCTGGCTAGGCTTATAAATGCCCTAGGGCAGATAGCCTAGTATGAACCTATGAACCTATGAACCTATGAAATCTTCCATCCTTACTGGTATAAAAACCCTGTGTCTTGCAAAGGTTGTGCTTGTATTTACCATGCTATGGATTGTATTTTATTACTGAAACTAAGAGGTAATTTCTTAGGATTCCAATAGCTGGGTAAGTTATTTCTTACACTTATTTCACTAAACTGCATTTCTGAAATGCTTATATTTGTGCTATACAGTTGTTCTGCTACATTTTGCACTGTTAAAAAGTTTTATTATTGTTTCTCTGCATTTATGTACTGTTTTAACTGTATTTTTCCTTGCTAGATTCTGTTTCATTACTGTAATTGCATATTTACTGAATTACTTAACTGTAAACTGCTTTTTCATACTGAGATTTGTATTTTCTGTTTGTGAGTGCTCTATCTGAGCTTTTCTGTGCATTTTTGATTTTTTGAAGTTTATTTGTTCTACAGCTAGGAACTGTAATTGTGTGCATTACTATAATTGTCTGTTTACAGTTAAAAGCATTCTCTAGAGTCTGCTTGCTCCTTGATCTGTTTAAAACTTTCATTTAGTAGCTATAGCTAGGAACTGTAATAGTGTGCATTACAATAATTGCATTTTTATTTAATTACTAAATTGTAAACTGCGTTTTCATACTAAGACTTGTATTTCCTCTTTGTGAGTGTTCTTTCTATGCTTTTAAAGTGGGGTTTCTGTGCTCTGCTCAGGTGGCATAACCTTGATAGAGGCCTGTTGTCTAGGACTGGTAGTTTTGTTTGAGTTACCTGTGTTTCTGGCAGCCATTTTCTGCTGATAGTCTGTCTTCATTATTATTGAGAGTAACAAGGTCTCCTGACCTTCTGTAGAATGATTGATTGGGTAATAGCAGGGGCTGATTAGTAATTTGATCTTCTAACTCTTTAATCCTTACTGGTATATAAACCCTGTGTCTTGAAAATGCTGTGCTTGTATTTTTCAGGCTGTGGATTGTATTTCATTACTGAAACTAACTGTAAATTCGTTAAGATTCCAAAAACAGGATAAGTTTTTTCTTACACTTATTTTCCTGAACTGCACTTCTAAAATGCTTATAATTGTGCTATACAATTGATCTGCTATATTTTGCACTATTATAAAGCTTTTTGTATTTTTTTCACTGCATTTATATACTATTTAACTGCATTTTTCATTGCTAGTTACTGTTTCATTACTCTAATTGCATGTTTACTGAATTACTTAACTGTAAACTGCTTTTTCATACTGAGAGTTGTGTTTTCTGTTTGTGAGTGCTCTATCCGAGCTTTTCTGTGCATTTTTGATTTTTTGAGGTTTCTGTGTTCTACAGCTAGGAACTGTAATAAATAGTGTTCATTACTATAATTGTCTTTTTAAAGTTAAAAACATTTTCTGGAGTCTGCTTGCTCCTTGATCTGTTTAAAACTTTCATTTAGTGGCTACAGCTTAGAACTGTAATAGTGTGCATTACTATAATTGCACTTTATTTAATTACTAAATTGTAAACTGTTTTTTTTTTATACAGAGACTTGTATTTTCTCTTTGTGAGTGTTCATTATATGCTTTTAAAGTGAGGTTTCTGTATTCTGCTCAGGTGGCATAATCTTGTTAGAGGTCTATTGTCTAGGCCTGGTAGTTTTGTTTGAGTTTCCTGTGTTTCTGGCAGCCATTTTCTGCTGATAGTCTGTCTTCATTATTATTGAGTGTAACAAGGTCTCCTGACCTTCTGTAGAATGATTGATTGGGTAATAGCAGGGTCTGAGTAGTAATTTGATCTGCTAACTCTTCCATCCTTTCTGGTACAGAAACCCTGTGTCTTGAAAAGGTTGTGCTTGTGTTTATCTGGCTGTGGATTGTATTTCTTTACTGAAAATAAGTGGACATTTCTTAAGGTTCCAAGAGCTAGATAAGTTATTTCTTACACTTATTTCACTGAACTGCACTTCTGAAATGCTTATAGTTGTGCTTTACAGTTGATCTGCTAGATTTTGCACTGTTATAATGCTTTTTTATTATTTCTCTGCATTTATTTTTTTAACTGCATTTTTCATTGCTAGATACTGTTTCCTTACTCTAATTGCATGTTTACTGAATTACTGAACTGTAAACTTGTAAACTGCTTTTTCATACTGAGAGTTGTAATTTTATGTTTGTGAGTGCTCTGTCCGAGCTTTTCTGTGCATTTTTGATTTTTTGAGGTTTCTGTGTTCTGAAGCTAGGAACTGTAAAAGTGTGAATTACTATAATTGTCTGTTTACAGTTAAAAGCATTCTCTAGAGTGTGCTTGCTCCTTGATCTGTTTAAAACTTTAATTTAGTGGCTACAGCTAGGAAATGTAACAGGGTGCATTGTATTTTTATTTAATTACTAAATTGTAAACTGCTTTTTCATACTGAGACTTGTATTTCCTCCTTGTGGGTGTTCTTTCTATGCTTTTAAAGTGAGGTTTCTGTGTTCTTCTCAGGTGGCATAATCTTGATAGATACCTGTTGTTTAGGCCTAGTAGTTTTTTTTTTTGTTTCCCATGTTTCTGGCAGCCATTTTCTGCTGATAGTCTGTTTTCATTATTATTGAGAGTAACTAGGCCTCCTGACCTTTTGTAGTATGAGTGATTGGGTAATAGCAGGGGCTTTTTTTTGGATACATTGTTTCTGAAGAAGTTAGTCTGTGGACTGACGAAAAGATATATTTTTAAGGCTTAAATAAAGCAGTTTTGCCAGAGTTTTTCCAGTTTTCCAGTTTTCAGCTTTCAGTTTTTCGCTTATTGGATTTATCTGCTTGTATAGCTGCTTACTTTGGGTGTACTCCAGCTGAGTTTGCTGTTGGATTTCCTTTGGGAGTTTACAGGCCATTGGTTTCCTTTGTGTGGTTTCTGAAGTTTGTTTCATGTTTTTACTAGGGGCTGAGTAGTAATTTGATCTTCTAACTCTTCCATCCTTTCTGGTATAAAAACACTGTGTCTTGAAAAGGTTGTGCTTGTATTTATTAGGTTGTGGATTGTATGTCTTTACTGAAACTAAGTGGAAATTCCTTAAGATTCCAAGAGCAGGATAAGTTATTTCTTACACATATTTCACTGAACTGGACTTCTGAAACGCTTATAAATGGGCTATACATTTGATCTGCTACATTTTGCACTGTTATAAAGCTTTTTTATTGTTTCACTTCATTTATGTACCGTTTTATCTGTATTTTTCATTGCTAGATACTGTTTCAGTACCCTAATTGCAGGTTTACTGAATTACTTAACTGAAACTGCTGTTTCATACTGAGAGTTGTATTTTCTGTGTGTGAGTGCTCAATCCGAGCTTTTCTGTGCATTTTTGATTTTTTTAAGTTTCTGTGTTCTACAGCTAGGACCTGTAATAGTGTGCATTACTATAATTGTCTGTTTACAGTTAAAAGCATTCTCTAAAGTCTGCTTGCTTTTTCATCAGTTTAAACCTTTCATTTAGTAGCTACAGCTAATAACTATAATAGTGTGCATTACTATAATTGCATTTTTTTAATTACTAAATTGTAAACTGCTTTTTCATACTGAGACTTGTATTTTCTCTTTCTGAGTGTTCTTTACTATGCTTTTAAAGTGAGGTTTCTGTGTTCTGCTTAGGTGACATAATCTTTATTGAGGCCTGTTGTCTAGGCCTGATAGTTTTGTTTGAGTTTCCTGTGTTTCTGGCAGCCATTTTCTGCTGATAGTCTGTCTTCATTATTATTGAGAGTAATAAGGCTTCCTGATCTTTTGTAGTATGAGTGATTGGATAATAGCAGGGGCTGAGTAGTAATTTGATCTTCTAACTCTTCCATCCATACTGGTATAAAAACCCTGTGTCTTGAAAAGGTTGTGCTTGTATTTATCAGGCTGTGGATCGTATATCTTTACTGAAAAGAAGTGAAATTTCCTTAAGATTTAAAGAGCAGGATGAGTTATTTCTTATACTTATTTCACTGAACTGCACTTCTTAAATGCTTATAATTGTGCTATACAGTTGATCTGCTACATTTTCCACTGTTATAAATCTTTTTTTATTGTTTCCCTGCATATATGTGCTGTTTTAACTGTATTTTCCATTGCTAGATACTGTTTCATTACTCTAATTACATGTTTACTGAATTACTGAACTGTAAACTGCTTTTTCATACTGAGAGTTGTATTTTTATGTTTGTGAGTGCTCTGTCTGAGCTTTTCTGTGCATTTTTGATTTTATGAGGTCTCTGTGTTATACAGCTAGGAACTGTAATAGTGTGCATTACTATAATTGTCTGCTTTCAGTTAAAAGCATTCTCTAGAGTCTGTTTGCTCCTTGATCTGTTTAAAACTTTCATTTAGTGGCTACAGCTAGGAACTGTAGTAGTGTGCATTACTATAATTGCCTTTTATTTAATTACTAAACTGTAAACTGCTTTTTCACACAGAGACTTGTATTTTCTTTTTGTGAGAGTTCTTTCTATGCTCTTAAAGTGAGGTTTCTCTGTTCTGATCAGGTGACATAATCTTGATAAGTGACTGCTGTCTAGGCCTGGTACTTTTGTTTGAGTTTCCTATGTTTCTCCCAGCCATTTTCTGCTGATAGTCTGTCTTCATTATTATTGAGAATAACAAGACCTCCTGACCTTCTGTAGTACAAATGATTGGGTAATAGCAGGGGCTGAGTAGTAATTTGATATTCTAACTCTTCCATTCTTACTGGTATATAAACCATGTGTCTTGAAAATGTTGTGATTGTATTTATCAGGCAGTGGATTATATTTCATTGCTGAAACTAAGCTGAAATTTCTTACGATTCCAAGAGGAGGATAAGTTTTTTCTTACACTTATTTCACTGAACTGCACTTTTGAAACACTTATAATTGTGCTATACTGTTGATCTGTTGCATTTTGCACTGTTATAAAGCTTTTTTATTGTTTCACTGCATTTATGCACTGTTTTAACTGTATTTATCATTGCTAGACACTGTTTCAGTACTCTAATTGCATTTCTATGGAATTACTTAAATGTAAACTACTTTTTCATTCTGAGAGTTGTATTTTCTGTTTGTGAGTGCTCTATCTGAGCTTTTCTGTGCATTTTTGATTTCTGAGGTTTCTGTGTTCTACAGCTAGGAACTGTAATAGTATGAATTACTATAATTGTCTCTTTCAAGTTAAAAGCCTTTTCTAGAGTCTGCTGGCTCCTTGATCGGTTTAAACCTTTCATTTAGTGGCTACAGCTATGAACTGTAATAGTGTGCATTACTATAATTGCATTTTATTTAATTACTAAATTGTAAACTGCTTTTTCATTCTGAGACTAGTATTTTCTCTTTCTGAGTGTTCTTTCTATGCTTTTAAAGTGAGGTTTCTGTGTTCTGCTCAGGTGGCATATTCTTGATAGAGGCCTGTTGTCTTGTCCTGATAGTTTTGTTTGAGTTTCCTGTGTTTCTGGCAGCCATTTTCTGCTGATAGTCTGTCTTCATTATTATTGAGAGTAATAAGGCCTCCTGACCTTTTGTAGTATGAGTGATTGGATAATAGCAGGGGCTGAGTAGTAATTTGATCTTCATTTAAATTGGAACCTGTGTACTGAGAGACAGCTTTACAAGACTATCTGTAAATATATAGAGCTGAGTATATTTTTCTGTATTATTCTGTATTATATAGCTAAATTGTTGCTTAGATATCTGTTGTCTTACTGTTCTGCAAATATACAGAGATCAGTATATATTTTTTTGGTTTTAAAATTTCCACTGTGATTCCTCACATCTCTGTTGAAACTGCCCCCCCCCCTCATTTTCTGCCTTGTCTTCAGCTGATATAACTGTTTTTTATAGCTTGTGTGGTGCTTAACTCAAAGTTCCCTTAATTTGACCTGTTAATAACAACCTGCATTTAAACTGGAGCCTAGGTACTGAGAGACAGCCTTACAAGACTATCTGCAAATATATAGAGCTCAGTATATTTTTTATTATTATTCTGTATTATAGAGCTAAATTGTTGCTTAGATATCTGTTGTCTTACTGTTCTGCAAATATACAGAGATCAGTATATATTTTTTGGTTTTAAAATTTGCACTGTGATTCCTCACATCTCTGTTGAAACTTTCTTCCCCATCCCCCCTCCCTGTCCTTGGTTGTAGTTTAAATTTGGTGGCTTTTGCAGTGCCCGCCCCACTGTAGATTTGATCTAGGACACTCCCCCAGTCCCATCTCTTTACTGCATTCTACCTAATAAACCCTTTCTGCACTTGCTTTTAGTCCTTTTTAATTTAAGTGCATTTCTGCAAACTGTGTGTGGACTAATATTGCTACATACTCAAGTGTGCCAGCTTGCACTGCATGTGAATTGTTTTTTACTACTGTTTTTGCCACTTTTCTGAAAAAAAAAATTGCAAGCCTGTTTCCTCACTTTTCTATAATTAGTGTTCCAGATACAGATTTGCTGTATCCAGGACTGTTTGTAAGCTTCTGAGCCCCCCAAGCCTTTCTGTGTTGGAAGGAAGCCTTCTAGCTTATCAGTCAGAGTGGTAAGCATTAGGTAACCTGTCTACCACATAGTGAATGGTTCTGGCCCAGAATTTGTAGTTTTTGGCCATTTGGGCGGTCTTCCATCTCTATCAACTTTCTAATTTGAAGGCCTGCATTTGCACTTGTCTCTGTCTTGTAACTCCTGGGCCCATCTCATTTGCTCACTCAAAAAAAATGTATCTGCTTTTACTAAATTTGTGTTTCTTCCTACTTTATTTTGCTTTTGCATCATCTTAAAAGTACTAAATTGTATTTATTACTGGTTGGTGTAACTCATTCTAAGCCTTTTAGTTTAAGCATTTGGGCTTCAGACCAGTTGTTTTACGTTAAGAAGGTTTGTGGTCTGCACTGCAATGGCAGAACAGGTAGCTTACATCCTTCTAAGTTGGGAACTGTTGATTGAGGGCTCAGTGTCTGCTATTCTAAAAGTGTATTAATTCTGGTTTAAGCAATTGGGCTTCAGGCCAGTTATTTTACATTAAGAGGACTCGTGGTCTGCACTCTTGTGGGAGGAGAGGCTGGACTATGCCCTTCTGAGCTGGGAATTTCTGGTTAAAGGCTTATAGTGCCTGCATATTTGGACTGCTTCTTACTGAAATTGGTACACCTTGTTTGCTGTAGCATAGACTAGATCCAGGCCTGCTGAATCTAGCTTTGTTTGTATAACTTGAGCACTAATCCAGGCATTCTTTAAAGTATTAAATTGTATGTATTACTGTTTGGTAGTAACTTGATTAAAGTGTAGCTATCATTCTAAGTCTTTTGGATTAAGCACTTGGGCTTCAGACCAGTTGTTTTACATTAGGAAGGTTTGTGGCCTGCACTGTGGTGGCAGGACAGGTAGCTTACATCCTTCTAAGTTGGGAACTGCTGATTGAGGGCTCAGTGTCTGTTATTCTAAAAGTGTATTAGTTCTGGTTTAAGCACTTGGGCTTCAAGCCAGTTATTTTACATTAAGAAGGTTCGTGGTCTGCACTCTTGTGGGAGGAGAGGCTGGACTCTGCCCTTCTGAGCTGGGAATTTCTGGTTAAAGGCTTATAGTGCCTGCATATTTGGACTGCTTCTTACTGAAATTGGTACACCTTGTTTGCTGTAGCATAGACTAGATCCAGGCCTGCTGAATCTAGCTTTATTTGTATGCTTGTTATTTGTTTGCTTGTTATTTCCCTGAAACACTAATTCCACCTAAAACGCAGCTTTTCAGCATTTCTGTGGATCCCTAATGATATCTGCATTGCTTACTGTACTTATTTCCTTGTTTCACTTGAAAGAAAGTTACTGTTTGTCATTTTTGCATTTAAGTTACCTGTAACACATTGCATTTAAGTTACCTGGCACTTGCCCACTAAAGCAATTATATAAGTCAGCACTAAAAAATTAAAAGCACTACACCCTCACAAACTCCCCTTAAGTACCTTGCTCCCCATTGGCCCTTTTTTTCAATTATAAAGGAATTCCCAATACTATTTTAGCATGTCCAAAGGTCAGTTGTCAATCTCCTCTCCGGTCCAGCTGGTGAATCTGGGAATCTTGAGGCAATGTTACATCTGCCTCATGTACACAGACAACCCTCTCCTCCTGCCAACAAATTCCAACACATGTGAGAGATGCAACCATATAGCCAAACTGGAGGCTAAGCTCTCTCTAAACTCAGTACTGGCGTAACCAGTCAGGAGGAGAAGGAAACCACACTCACTACAATTCCAGTCTCACATAGACCTACCACAACAGCAAACCAAACACATAAACACACAAAAACATACTCGGAGGCTCTAAATAAAAATCTGCCTAAGCAGCAGAGACCTCCAAAGCAGACACCCAAGTAACCGCTACCCCAAAACAAAACACGTGCAACACATAGCTCACAAAGCCAGTGTGCCGAACAGTCACAGCCCTTAAGGCTAAACAACACACCTGATACACTTGTAATAGGTGACTCTATTGTCAGGCACACTGATGTCCCACTCACCAGGCTGAACAAGGAGAAGGTCACGGTGAGCTGCCTGTCTGGTGCTAGGATCCGCCACATAACACAAGCACGCAGGTCACTCCAAGGCAAGTACAAATATGACTCAGTCATTGTCCATGCTGGTGTGAATGACCTGAGACGTACCTCCCTGGACTACATGAAAAGAGACATAGAGGAGCTCTCTGAGCATGTAGCCCAGGCCAGTATGACCCTGACCTTGAGTAGCATCTTACCCTCACCAAGAATGATGCCACAATATGAAGACAAGATGATCTATTTCAGCAATTGGCATAGGTATTGGTGTCATTCAAAGGGCATCCAATGCCTGTCAGCCTGGGATGAGATGCTCGACAAGCCACGATGCTTCACTAGGGATGGCTTACACCTGTCAACCCTGGGCTTTCGGATATTGGCAAATGCTCTTGCTACCCTCATAGTGCCTTTTTTAGGCAACGCTCAAAAGACAAACCCACCTCCATAGGTATCACAAGGGATAAGAAACTAAGAGTAATGCTACTGAACGCCAGAAGTCTAAACCTCAAGATGCATGCACTCGAAACTCTGCTTAGCATGGAGAACATTGATATCTGTGCAGTAACAGAAACCTGGTTCAAGGCTCCTGAGAGCACCCCAGCAATACCAGGTTATACCTCATACCATATTAAACCACCAAGAAGGAAAAATAGTCCAAGAAACGACTCAGCCAGTATATACAAAGAATTTATTTTATAGTACCAACAATTGATGTTCTCCAGCGCCTCGGCATAAGCCTTTTAACAGAGTATAACACAACCCATTTCTCATTCCTTTTTATAGTAAAAAAATATTCTAATAAAACAATTAAAAAAACACTTAATTACAGCAGCCATTTCCAATCAAGCTCTCTATTTAACCCCTTAGGGTGTAGAGTGTCAAATTTTAAAATAAACAGTGCTTCTTTCCATTGTAGTTTATTCTTCAAGCACATACCTTTCACACAATGTACTTTTTCCAAAATTGTGCCTGTTAAATTATTACCATCACTGTTGTGATATTTTTTTTAAATGAAAGCCTAAAGGGCTTTCTACCTTTTCATTTTTAATATTTCTCAGATGTTCTAAGAACCTGACTCGAAAATTCCTTTTTGATTCACCTATGTAAAATAAATTGCATTCACATTTGAGTACATAAACAATACCCTCTGTGTTACAACTAAAATTACCATTCACATTAAATTTCTTTCCATTTATACAGTCAAAATAATTTACTGTTTGGTTACATATACTACAATGACCACATGCTTTAAAACCATAATCAGATATACATTTAGTTAGACTGGCAAAAGAAAAAATAAAATAAGCATGAAAAAGCATATCTTTAATACTTTTTCCACTTCTATAAGACACCATAGATTTTTGAGGTAACAATTCACCCAAGCATGGATCTTGTAACAAATGTGTCCAATAAAACATGACAATTTCTACTAATTTCTCTGTATATGTTCCATATGTTGTAACAAAAAACATTTTATCCACTTGTTGATTATACACATTTTTATCTGATTTGGCCCTATATTTTACTTGTTTATGAATCTGATTATTAAAATTCAAATTATTTTTAGCTTGCTCTACACTTTCTACACTATAACCTCTTTTAATAAATTTCTGACAGTCAACTCAATTTCTAATTCTTTTTGTTGTTCATCACTAGTTAATCTTGAAATTCGCAATAATTCATTATAGGGAAGTGCTGATATTAAGTGTGGAGGATGGCAACTAGTTTCATTAATGAAATTATTCACACCTTTAAATTTATGATGCACTGATGTTACTACCTTATTACCTCTAACATGCAAATTTACATCCAAAAATGTAACTTTATCTCCCCAATGAGCTCCATCAAACTTTATACCAAAATTATTACAGTCTAGGTCATGAATAAAATTATGTACATCTAAACTACCCCCTTCACATAGAAAGATTAAATCATCTATGTAACGATAATATTCTATTACATGACTTCTGAAAAAGCACATTCTATATAAAAATTTGGTCTCAAAATAACCCATAAATAGATTTGCATATACTGGAGTGAAAACTGCTCCCATCGCTGTACCTTTAATTTGTTGATAAAGAGTTTCATTAAATTCAAAAAAATTATTTTTAAGACAAAACAGTATTAAATCAACTGTATAATAAGTAAGTGGAGTTTCACCCAAATGAAATTTAAGAGCTTCCACCCCTAATTCATGTGTAATATTAGTATACAAATTTTTAACATCTACTACTATGCAGTACCTATTTTCATTCCACTGAATTTTATTAATTTTCTCCAGAAAATCAAAGGTGTCTCTAATATAGGAAGACAACTGCACAACCTTTGGTAAAAGTAATTCATGCAACACAATTCCTATACTATGAAGAAAATAGTTACAAGCAGACACTACAGGACGACCCGGGGGATTATATCTATCTTTATGTAGTTTAGGAAGACAGTAAAATTTAGCCATAGTACAATTTTCTTTGGAAAATGTCCTCTCTATGTCCTTTTTGGTAAAATAACCAAGTCTATACCCCCTATTTATTAGTTCATTATATGCTGACAAGGCTGTTTCATATTCCTTCCATATAGCAATTCTATATACTTCCTCATTATTTAAATTATCCATACACATCTTATAATACTGTTCTACTATCATTATAACTAACTTATTACCTTTATCTGAGGGCTTAAATATAATATCTTTTTTACATCTCATCTTCGTTAAAGCCTTCCATTCATTTTTAGTTAGATTATAAGACACTTTTTCCTTTTTTTAAAAAATATCCTGCATAGAATAATTCACTATACTGGAAAAATATTTCACTGCCTCATTAGTAAAAGGAGGTATATAGTTACTTTTTATGCTAATCCCATCTGTCGGTAATAGACAGTAAGCATTCACAGTTTCATCATTCTCAAAAAAAGAATCACAAGAAAAAAATTCCATAGAAGTTGTCTCATTCAAAGAATCATCCATATCAACGGAATTAGTTACTTGTACATTTTTTTCTTTTGACTTTGAAAAAAAGCACAAAAGATGTAACTTTCTTACTAGCTTAAAAACATCTATTTTAAATGTATGCATATTAGAAACAACAGTAGGAATAAACTTAATGCCACAATTTAATACTGCTATTTCAGTATCTGAAAAAGAACTACCAGTTAAATTAAAAACATACTGTTCATCTAACCTGTCGTTAACACCATTAGTCTTAAGAAAGTTAATACCATCTTTTCCTTTTCCCCTGTTGATTCTGTTGTTGCCTGCCCCAAGTCGTATCTGCTTGTCCCCTTTTCCGACCTCTCTCACTTGTATTGGGTCTGTTATAAAAATGTTCATACATATATTCACTTTTTTGAGCTGGAGGGAGTGAAGGAAAGTCTGCATTTTCATCCGACCATTCTCCTGAAGCTTCTGTTGCTTCAGATGAAGCAAATGAGACACCATGTTTTTTCTTTACCATTCTTTTACCAGAAAACCCGCCCATGGTTTTCAGATGGTTTTTATTGGTAAAAGCAGTCTCATTTGCATAATCCCTCAAATCTCTTTGCAATTTGTGTATTTTTCTGTCAATCAAAGTCTCAGTTTTACTCAGCACTTTTTCATTAAGATCTTTTAACATGCCCTCAAATCTAGGGACCATCAAAGAAGTGCATAAACTAGAGCACAGCTTTGCAATGTCATTTTTAATCAGTTTTTGTTTTAACAAATCTCTTTCGACTAGGATGGCCACCCGTTCTGTTGTACAGTGATGTGCAGCCATTGCCCATCTTTTTGCAAACTGTACATCTTTTGCATTTTTTTCATCAAAGGGCGTAGAAGGATTTTTGAAAGGTCTTAAGCCCTTTGGAGTAATATTCAGCTCCAGATACCTTTGTAAGTTAATAATGTTATAATGTGTTGCATTTTCTTTAAAAAGTAAACTTTCAAGTTTTTTAACAGTACCTTGTAATTCAGCTGACATAGCTGCAGTATGATGTTGTCCTATAGTAGAGAATGGATTAACAGTCCGTTTTTGACATCCATCCAACAGCACTTTATCCCAAATCTTCTGTGACTCTCCAAGTTGTGATGTAGAATTCATACCTCTATCAGGCAAATGTTCTCCCACATGTAGAATATTTTGTTCAAAAGTTCTTTGAGTAGTATCTCCCAGTTCCTCACGAAAAATTCTGGGAGTTTGGAAAGAAGGATCACTGGCCATTGATAAAAGTATATTAAACCACCAAGAATTAAAAATAGTCCAAGTGTTAAGTGTTTTTTTAATTGTTTTATTAGAATAGTTTTTTACTATAAAAAGGAATGAGAAATGGGTTTTGTTATACTCTGTTAAAAGGCTTATGCCGAGGCGCTGGAGAACATCAATTGTTGGTACTATAAAATAAATTCTTTGGATATACTGGCTGAGTCGTTTCTTATACCTCATACCATGCCTTTCGGCACCAAAACTTGGACCGAACCACAAATGGAGGGGGAGTATCAATATCCGTCAAAGATACCCACACCTCCAGGTTGGTGGCACAGCACGAAGCATCAGAAACTATCCATGTGCAACTAACAGTGGGTAAAACTGCCTTCCAGTTTATAGCCTGCTACAGACCACCCTCCCAAACCCAGGAACCCCACTCGACCTTCCTGTGGACACAGGAAAATATGAAGGTCTCTCCAAACACCATTATATTGGGTGACTTCAACTACCCAAACATAGACTGGGAGCATTACTCTAGCTCCAACACCCTAGCCCAAAGGTTCGTAGAATTTATAAACTCAAATGCTATGGAACAACTTGTTACCATTCCCACAAGAGGGGAAAACATACTGGACCTGATCACCACCAACATGGGGACTCTATGCTCTAGACCAGAAGTGTATCCCTCACTGGTAAGATCAGTCCATAAACTAATCTCACTGGATATTCACATCCCGGCCCCACCCCCTGCCTAAAAAACACACAGTGAAAAACTTCTCTAAAGCAAATTTCACACTCCTCAAAACTGAGGTGGAATCCTTCAAAGCCCCCGGGCCTGTGGAAATTATGGCCCAGACCGCAGAATCCTTTATAAACGCATTCTATGAACACCTTGAGGAATGCATGGATCATGCAATCCCAAATAAAACCAAGACCAAATCCTCCAAAGGCAGACGTCCTGCCTGGTGGACCTCAGCCATAAACAAACTATACAATAGAAGGAGGAAGCTACTACATGATAGAGCAAAATCCCAAAAAGGGAACGCATCTAAGATCAGTATTAGCAAAAAACTACGGGCACTCATAAATTCGTCTAAGGCCAGCTTCGAGAGACAAATTGCACAGGACATTAAGGATAATCACAAGGCTTTCTTTAGTTATGTTAGGAACCTGGGTGAGTATTCCCAGATATGCTCAGAATTAGTCCAAAATGACAAAAAACACACCAAACCCACAGACATTGCCAACATCCTAGCTGACAGGTTCAGCGCAAACTCCCCCCCCACCAAAAGGGCAAATATCTATCCCAGCAGAGTGCTGCCCCCCTGACATCTCACATGCTCAGGTAAGAGCCGCCCTCTCCAAAGCAATAAACATAGCATCAATGAGACCAGACGGTGTCCTGGGCTGCGTCCTACATGAACTCCAAGAAGAGCTAAACCCAAACATAAAACTTCTGTTCAATCTCAGCCTTACTTCAGGATATGTACCCAAAGAGTGGTGTACAGCAACAGTGGTCCCTCTCCACAAAGGTGGTGCCTCAACGGATCCTGGAAACTATCGCCCCATAAGCCTGACTAGCTTGGTCTGCAAAGCTATGGAAAGGATCATCATGGACCTCATAAATAAAGATTTTGGGGACCTACAGACACTGGATCCTACCCAGTTCGGCTTTGTTAAGGGCAGATCCTGCATCTTAGACTTGGTTGATTTCTTTGAAACAGTCACCAAGGCCATTGACGAGGGGAAGGTGGTCCACACAGCCTACCTGGACCTCGCAAAGCCTTCGATACAATACCCCACTCGGGCATTATAGATAAGCTCACCAGCTTAAATATAAACCCCTATGTCACTAGATGTGTTGCAAACTGGCTCAAGGACAGAACCCACATGATTAGAATTGCTGGAGCCATGTCAGACTCCAAACCAGTTACAAGTGGCGTCCCACAAGGCTCAGTCCTGGGACCTCTCTTGTTCGGTATATATTTCTCAGAGGTACAGGCCAACATGGAAGGACTGTGGCTGACCAAGTTCACAGATGACCGCAAACTGGGTGCCATAATCGACTCTCCAGCCGACACAAGCATCCTCCAAAAGAACCTCATAGAAACAGACAACTGGTGCCAGAGCCATGGCCTCAAGCTAAACGCCAAAAAGTGTATAGTCATCCCCTTTGGCAAAAACAAAGTGCCCACAAATTATCACATAGGTGATAATCCATTAAGTACAGAAGAAGTAATTAGGGACCTGGGGACCCAAGTTGATAGCAATCTCTCATTTGACAACCACGTGGCCAAAGTGGTTAGAAAAACATTTTATATAGCCCAGTAATCATGAAGGGATTCACATCTAGATCAGGGGAGGTCATCGTGCCTCTTTACTCATCCCTCATCAGGCCCATAATTGAGTACAATGCCCCTTTTGGGATGTACCTTACCAGACACCTGCAGCAACTGGAAAGACCCCAAAAGCACCTCACCAAGAGGATCAAAGCACTCAAACAGATGCCATATGCTGCCCGGTTTAAGAAACTCCATCTCTACTCAGTGGCATACCGCCTGCTCAGAGGCGATCTGTTCCTGACGTATAAAGCCATCTCCAACCCAGAATTAATGGACATGCTGCACCTCAGAAAATCCAAATCCCATCGAGCTATGTGCTCGAGAGACTTGAACCTCAGCACAGAAATAAATAGGACATGCTGGAGGGACAGATTCATAACCCAGAGGCTCCCTTTACTCTGGAATAAAATCCCAGTCCAGGTTAGGCAGAGTCCCTCATTGACTCTCTTCAAGAGGAATCTTGATGAGTGGATGGGAAATCATAGGTTTACCCCGGGTATCACTTCTGTGTCACTGTTAGACAGAGGCACAGTATACTAACCTCGAAAAAGGGCATAGCGAAATTAATTTAAAATGGGTGGTGAGAGCCAAACACACTCTGGCTAGGCTTATAAATGCCCTAGGGCAGATAGCCTAGTATGAACCTATGAACCTATGAAATCTTCCATCCTTACTGGTATAAAAACCCTGTGTCTTGAAAAGTTTGTGCTTGTATTTATCAGGCTGTGGATCATATTTCTTTACTGAAAAGAAGTGGAAATTCCTTAAGATTCCAAGAGCAGGATATGTTATTTCTTATACTTATTTCACTGAACTGCACTTCTGAAATACTTATAATTGTGCTATACAGTTGATCTGCTACATTTTGCACTATTATAAATCTTTTTTTATTGTTTCCCTGCACATATGTACTGTTTTAACTGTATTTTTCATTGCTAGATACTGTTTCATTACTCTAATTGCATGTTTACTGAATTACTTAACTGTAAACTGCTTTTTCATACTAAGAGATGTATTTTCTGTTTGTGAGTGCTCTATCTGAGCTTTTCTGTGCCTTTTTGATTTTTTGAGGTTTCTGTGTTCTACAGCTAGGAACTGTAATAGTATGAATTACTGTAATTGTCTGTTTACAATTAAAAACATTCTCTAGAGTCTGCTTGCTCCATGATCTGTTTAAAACTTTCATTTTGTGGTTACAGCTAGGAACTGTAATAGTGTGCATTACTATAATTGCATTTTTATTTAATTACTAAATTGTAAACTGCTTTTTCATACTGAGACTTGTATTTTCTCTTTCTGAGTGTTCATTCTATACTTTTAAAGTGAGATTTCTGTGTTCTGCTCAGGTGGCATAATCTTGATAGAGGCCTGTTGTCTAGGACTGGTAGTTTTGTTTGAGTTTCCTGTGTTTCTGGCAGCCATTTTCTGCTGATAGTCTGTCTTCATTATTATTGAGAGTAACAAGGTCTCCTGACCTTCTGTAGAATGATTGATTGGGTAATAGCAGGGGCTGATTAGTAATTTGATCTTCTAACTCTTTCATCCTTACTGGTATATAAACCCTGTGTCTTGAAAATGCTGTGCTTGTATTTTTCAGGCTGTGGATTGTATTTCATTACTGAAACTAACCGTAAATTTGTTAAGATTCCAAAAACAGGATAAGTTATTTCTTACACTTATTTTCCTGAACTGCACTTCTGAAATGCTTATAATTGTGCTATACAATTGATCTGCTATATTTTGCACTGTTATAAAGCTTTTTGTATTTTTTTCACTGCATTTATATACTATTTAACTGCATTTTTCATTGCTAGTTACTGTTTCATTACTCTAATTGCATGTTTACTGAATTACTTAACTGTAAACTGCTTTTTCATACTGAGAGTTGTATTTTCTGTTTGTGAGTGCTCTATCCGAGCTTTTCTGTGCATTTTTGATTTTTTGAGGTTTCTGTGTTCTACAGCTAGGAACTGTGATAAATAGTGTTCATTACTATAATTGTCTTTTTAAAGTTAAAAACATTTTCTGGAGTCTGCTTGCTCCTTGATCTATTTAAAACTTTCATTTAGTGGCTACAGCTTAGAACTATAATAGTGTGCATTACTATAATTGCATTTTATTTAATTACTAAATTGTAAACTGTTTTTTTTTTATACAGAAACTTGTATTTTCTCTTTGTGAGTGTTCATTATATGCTTTTAAAGTGAGGTTTCTGTATTCTGCTCAGGTGGCATAATCTTGTTAGAGGTCTATTGTCTAGGCCTGGTAGTTTTGTTTGAGTTTCCTGTGTTTCTGGCAGCCATTTTCTGCTGATAGTCTGTCTTCATTATTATTGAGTGTAACAAGGTCTCCTGACCTTCTGTAGAATGATTGATTTGGTAATAGCAGGGTCTGAGTAGTAATTTGATCTGCTAACTCTTCTATCCTTTCTGGTACAGAAACTCTGTGTCGTGAAAAGGTTGTGGTTGTATTTATCAGGCTGTGGATTGTATTTCATTACTGAAACTAAGCAAAAATCCCTTAAGATTCCAAGAGCTGGATAAGTTATTTCTTACACTTATTTCACTGAACTGCACTTCTGAAATGCTTATAATTGTGCTATACAGTTGATCTGCTACATTTTGCACTGTTATAATTTTTATTGTTTCACTGCATTTATGTACTGTTTTAACTGTATTTTTCCTTGCTAGATTCTGTTTCATTACTCTATTTGCATATTTATTGAATTACTTTACTGCAAACTGCATTTTAATACTGAGAGTTGTATTTTCTGTTTGTGAGTGATCTGTCCGAGCTTTTCTGTGCATTTTTGATTTTTTGAGGTTTCTGTGTTCTACAGCTAGGAACTGTAACAGTGTTCATTTCATATAATTGTCTCTTTAGAGTTAAAAGCATTCTCTAGATTCTGCTTTCTCCTTGATCTGTTTAAAACTTTCATTTAGTGGCTACAGCTAGGAACTGTAATAGTGTGCATTACAATAATTGCATTTTTATTTATTTAATAAATTGTAAACTGCTTTTTCATACTGAGACTTGAATTTCCTCTGTGAGTGTTATTTCTATGCTTTTAAAGTGAGGTTTCTGTGTTCTGCTCAGGTGGCATAATCTTGACAGATGCCTGTTGTCAAGGCCTGGTAGTTTTCTTTGAGTTTCCTGTGTTTCTGGCAGCCATTTTTTGCTGATCGTTTGTCTTTATTATTATTGAGAGTAACAAGACCTTCTGACCTTCAGTAGTACGATTGATTGGGTAATAGCAGGGGCTGAGTAGTAATTTGATCTTCTAACTCTACCATACTTACTGGTATATATACCCTGTGTCTTGAAAAGGTTGTGCTTGTAGTTATCAGGCTGTGGATTGTATTTCATTATTGAAACTAAGCGAAAATTCCTTAAGATTCCAAGAGCAGGCTAAGTTATTTCTCATTTTACTAAAATGCACTTCTGAAACACTTATATTTGGGTTATACATTTGATCTGCTACATTTTCCACTGTTATAAAGCTTTTTTAGTGTTTCACTGCATTTATGTACTGTTTTAACTGTATTTTCATTGCTAGATATAGTTTCATTACTCTAATTGCATGTTTACTGAATTACTTAACTGTAAACTGCTTTTTCATACTGAGAGTTGTATTTTCTGTTTCTGAGTGCTCTAGCTGAGCTTTTCTGTGCATTTTTAATATTTTGAGATTTCTGTGTTCTACAGCTAGTAGTTGTAATAGTGTGCATTACTATAATTGTCTGTTTACAGTTAAAAGCATTCTCTAGAGTCTGCTTGCTCCTTGATCTGTTTAAAACTTTCATTTAGTGGCTACAGCTAGGAACTGTAATAGTGTGCATTACTATAATTGCATTTTTATTTAATTACTAAATTGTAAACTGCTTTTTCATACTGAGACTTGTATTTTTTCTTTGTGAGTGTTCTTTCTATGCTTTTAAAGTGAGGTTTCTGTGCTCTGCTCAGGTGGCATAATCTTAATAGAGGCCTGTTGTCTAGGCCTGGTAGTTTTGTTTGAGTTTCCTGTGTTTCTGGCAGCCATTTTCTGCTGATAGTCTATCTTCATTATTTTTGAGAGTAACAAGGCCTCCTGACCTTTTGTAGTATGAGTGACTGGGTAATAGCAGGGGCTGAGTATACTGGTATAAAAACCTTGTGTTGAAAAGGTTATGCTTGTGTTTATCAGGCTGTGGATCGTATTTCTTTACTGAAAATAAGTGGAAATTTCTTAAGGTTCCAAGAGCTAGATAAGTTATTTCTTACACTTATTTCACTGAACTGCACTTCTGAAATGCTTATAATTGCGCTTTACAGTTGATCTGCTACATTTTGCACTGTTATAAAGCTTTTTTATTATTTCCCTGCATTTATGTACTTTTTAACTGTATTTTTCATTGCTAGATACTGTTTCATTACTCTAATTGCATGTTTACTGAATTACTTAACTGTAAACTGCTTTTTCATACTGAGAGTTGTATTTTCTGTTTGTGAGTGCTCTATCTGAGCTTTTCTGTGCATTTTTGATTTTTTGAGGTTTCTGTGTTCTACAGCTAGGAGCTGTAATTGTGTGCATTACTATAATTGTCTGTTTACAGTTAAAAGCATTCCCTAGGGTCTGCTTGCTCCTTGATCTGTTTAAAACTTTCATTTAGTGGCTACAGCTAGGAACTGTAATAGTGTGCATTACTATAATTGCATTTTTATTTAATTACTAAATTGTAAACTGCTTTTTCATAATGAGACTTGTATTTTCTCTTTCTGAGTGTTCTTTCTATGCTTTTAAAGTGAGGTTTCTGTGTTCTGCTCAGGTGGCATAATCTTGATAGAGGCCTGTTGTCTAGGCCTGGCAGTTTTGTTTGAGCTCCCTGTGTTTCTGGGAGCCATTTTTTGCTGATAGTCTGTCTTCATTAATATTGAAAGTAACACGACCTCCTGACCTTCTGTAGTATGATTGGTTGGGTAATAGCAGGGGCTGAGTAATATCTTGATCTTCTAACTCTTCTATACTTACTGGTATATAAACCCTGTGTCATGAAAAGGTTGTGCTTGTTTTTATCAGGCTGTGGATTGTGTTTCATTCCTGAAACTAACCGTAAATTCCTTAACATTCCAAGAGCAGGCTAAGTTATTTCTTACACTTATTTTACTAAACTGCACTTCTGAAACACTTATATTTGGGTTATACATTTGATCTGCTACATTTTGTACTGTTATAAAGCTTTTTAATGTTTCACTGCATTTATGTACTGTTTTAACTGTATTTTTCATTGCTAGATACTGTTTCATTACTCTAATTGCATGTTTACTGAATTACTTAACTGTAAACTGCTTTTTCATACTGAGAGTTGTATTTTCTGTTTGTGAGTGCTCTATCCAAGCTTTTCTGTGCATTTTTGATTTTTTGAGGTTTCTGTGTTCTACAGCTAGGAACTGTAATAGTGTGCATTACTATAATTGCATTTTTATTTAATTACTAAATTGTAAACTGCTTTTTCATACTGAGACTTGTATTTTCTCTTTGTGGGTGTTCTTTCTATGCTTTTAAAGTGAGGTTTCTTGGTTCTGCTCAGGTGACATAATCTTGATAGAGGCCTGTAGTCTAGGCCTGATAGTTTTGTTTGAGTTTCCTGTGTTCCTGGCAGCCATTTTCTGCTGATAGTCTATTTTCATTATTTTTGAGAGTAACTAGGTCTCCTGACCTTTTGTAGTATGAGTGATTGGGTAATAGCAGGGCTGAGTAGAAATTTGATTTTCTAATTCTTCCATCCTTACTGGTATAAAAACCTTGTGTTGAAAAGGTTGTGCTTGTGTTTATCAGGCTGTGGATCGTATTTCTTTACTGAAAATAAGTGGAAATTTCTTAAGGTTCCAAGAGCTAGATAAGTTATTTCTTACACTTATTTCACTCAACTGCACTTCTGAAATGCTTATAATTGTGCTTTACAGTTGATCTGCTACATTTTGCACTGTTATAAATCTTTTTTATTATTTCAATGCATTTATGTACTTTTTAACTGTATTTTTCATTGCTAGATACTGTTTCATTACTCTAATTGCATGTTTACTGAATTACTTAACTGTAAACTGCTTTTTCATACTGAGAGTTGTATTTTCTGTGTGTGAGTGCTCTATCCGAGCTTTTCTGTGCATTTTTAATTTTTTGAAGTTTCTGTGTTCTACAGCTAGCAGCTGTGATTGTGTGCATTACTATAATTGTCTATTTACAGTTAAAAGCATTCTCTAGAGTCTGCTTGCTTTTTCATCTGTTTAAAACTTTCATTTAGTGGCTACAGCTTGGAACTGTAATAGTGTGCATTATTATAATTGCATTTTTACTTAAATACTAAATTGTAAACTGCTTTTTCATACTGAGACTTGTATTTTTTCTTTGTGAGTGTTCTTTCTATACTTTTAAAGTGAGGTTTCTGTGTTCTGCTCATGTGGCCTAATCTTGATAGAGGCCTGTTGCCTAGGCCTGGTAGTTTTGTTTGAGTTTCCTGTGTTTCTGGAAGCCATTTTCTGCTGATAGTCTGTATTTATTATTCTTGAGAGTAACAAAGCCTCCTGACCTTCTTTAGTTCGAGTGCTTGGGTAATAGCAGGGGCTGAGTAGAAATTTGATCTGCTAACTCTTACATCCTTACTGGTATATAAACCCTGTGTCTTGAAAAGGTTATGCATGTATTTATCCAGCTGTGGATTGTATTTCATTACTGAAACTAATCAGACATTCCATAAGATTCCAAGAGCAGGATAAGTTATTTCTTATACATATTTCACTGAACTGCATTGCTGAAACGCTTATAATTGTGCCGTACATCTGATCTGCTACATTTTGCACTGTTATAAGGCCTTTTTATTGTTTCACTTCATTTATGTACTTTTTAACTGTATGTTTCATTGCTAGATACTGTCTCATTACTCTAATTTCATGTTTACTGAATTACTTAACTGTAACTGCTTTTTCATACTGAGGGTTGTATTTTCTGTGTGTGAGTTCTATATCCAAGCTTTTCTGTTTATTTTTGATTTTTTGAGGTTTCTGTGTTCTACAGCTAGGAGCTGTAATAGTGTGCATTTCTATAATTGTCTGTTTACAGTTAAAAGCATTCCCTAGAGTCTGCTTGCTCCTTTATCTGTTTAAAACTTTCATTTAGTGGCTACAGCTTGGAACTGTAATAGTGTGCATTATTATAATTGCATTTTTATTTAAGTACTAAATTGTAAACTGCTTTTTCATACTGAGACATGTATTTTTTCTTTGTGAGCGTTCTTTCTATACTTGTAAAGTGAGGTTTCTGTGTTCTGCTCATGTGGCCTAATCCTGATAGAGGCTTGTTGTCTAGGCCTGGTAGTTTTGTTTGAGTTTCCTGTGTTTCTGGAAGTCATTTTCTGCTGATAGTCTGTCTTCATTATTCTTGAGAGTAACAAAGCCTCCTGACCTTCTTTAGTACAAGTTCTTAGGTAATAGCAGGGGCTGAGTAGAAATTTGATCTGCTAACACTTACATCCTTACTGGTATATAAACCCTGTGTCTTGAAAAGGTTGTGCATGTATTTATCCAGCTGTGGATTGTATTTCATTACTGAAACTAATCAGACATTCCATAAGATTCCAAGAGCAGGATAAGTTATTTCTTATACATATTTCACTGAACTGCACTGCTGAAACGCTTATAATTGTGCTATACATTTGATCTGTTGCATTTTGCACTGTTATAAAGCCTTTTTATTGTTTCACTTCATTTATGTACTTTTTTAACTGTATTTTTCATTGTTAGATACTGTCTCATTACTCTAATTGCATGTTTACTGAATTACTTAACTGTAACTGCTTTTTCATACTGAGGGTTGTATTTTCTGTGTGTTAGTGCTATATCCAAGCTTTTCTGTTTATTTTTGATTTTTTGAGGTTTCTGTGTTCTACAGCTAGGAACTGTAATAGTGTGCATTACTATAATTGTCTGTTTATAGTTAAAAGCATTCTCTAGAGTCTGTTTGCTCCTTGATCTGTTTAAAACTTTCATGTAGTGGCTACAGCTAGCAACTGTAATAGTGTGAATTACTATAATTGCATTTTTATTTAATGACTAAATGGTAAACTGCTTTTTCATACTGAGACTTGTATTTCCTCTTTGTGAGTGTTCTTTCTATGCTTTTAAAGTGAGGTTTCTGTGTTCTGCTCAGGTGGCATAAACTTAATAGAGGCTTGTTGTCTAGTCTGTTAGTTTTGTTTGAGTTTCCTGTGTTTCTGGCAATCATTTTCTGCTCATAGTCTGTCTTCATTATTATTGAGAGTAACAAGGGATCCTGACCATCTGTAGTATCAGTGCTTGGGTAATAACAGGGGCTGAGTAGGAATCTGATCTTCTAACTCTTCCATCCTTACTGGTATATAAACAATGTGTCTTGAAAAGTTTGTGCTTGTATTTATCAGGCTGTGGATTGTATTTCATTACTGAAACTAAGAGGAAATTTCTTAAGATTCCAAGAGCAGGATAAATTATTTCTTACATTTATTTCACTGAACTGCACTTCTGAAATGCTTATACTTATGCTATACAATTGATCTGCTACATTTTTCAATGTTATAAAGCTTTTTTTATTGCTTCACTGCATTTATGTAGTGTTTTAACTGTATTTTTCATTGCTATATACTATGTCATTACTCTAATTGCATGTTTACTGAATTACTTAACTGTAAACTGCTTTTTCATACTGATAGTTGTATTTTCTATTTGTGATTGCTCTATTCAAGCTTTTCTGGTCATTTTTATTGTTTTGAGGTTTCTGTGTTCTACAGCTAGGAAATGTAATAGTGTGCATTATTATAATTGTCTGTTTACAGTTAAGAGCATTCTGTAGAGTCTTCTTGATCTGCTTTAAACTTTCATTTAGTGGCTGCAGCTAAGAACTGTAATAGTGTGCATTACTATAACTGCACTTTTTTAATTACTAAATTGTAAACTGCCTTTTCATACTCAGACTTGTATTTTCTCATTGTGAGTGTTCTTTCTATGCTTTAAAAGTGAGGTTTCTGTGTTTTGCTCAGGTGGCATATTATTGATAGAGGCCTGTTGCCTAGGCCTGATAGTTTTGTTTGAGTTTCCTGTGTATCTGGCAGCCATTTTCTGTTGATAGTCTGTCTTCATTATTATTGAGAGTAACAAGGCCTCCTGACCTTCTGTAGTATGAGTGATTGTGTAATAGCATTGGCTGAGCAGTATTTGATCTTGTAACTCTTCCATCCCTACTGGTATAGAAACCCTGTGTCTTGAAAAAGTTGTGCTTGTATTTACCAGGCTGTGGATTGTATTTGATTACTGAAGTCAAGCAGAAATTCCTTAGGATTCTAAGAGCTGGGTAAGTTATTTCTTACACTTATTTCCCTAAACTGCACTTCTGAAATGCTTATAATTGTGCTATACAGTTGTTCTGCTACATTTTGCACTGTTATAAACCCTTTTTTATTGTTTATCGGCATGTATGTACTGTTTTAACTGTATTTTTCCTTGCTAGATTCTGTTTCATTACTCTGATTGCATATTTACTGAATTACTTAACTGTAAACTGCTTTTTCATACTGAGAGTTGTATTTCCTGTTTGTGAATGCTCTATCTGAGCTTTTCTGTGCATTTTTGATTTTTTGAAGTTTCTGTGTTCTACAGCTAGGAACTGTAATTGTGTGCATTACTATAATTGTCTGTTTACAGTTAACAATCATTCTCTAGAGTCTGCTTGCTCCTTGATCTGTTTAAATCTTTAATTTAGTGGCTACAGCTAGGAACTGTAATAGTATGTGTTACAATAATTGCATTTGTATTTAATTACTAAATTGTAAACTGCTTTTTCATACTGAGACATGTATTTCCTTTTTGTGAATGTTCTTGCTATGCTTTTAAAGTGTGGTTTATGTGCTCTGCTCAGGTGGCATAATCTTGATAGAGGCCTGTTGTTTAGGCCTGGTAGTTTTGTTTGAGTTTATTGTGTTTGTGGCAGCCATTTTCTGCTGATAGTCTGTCTTCAGTATTGTTGAGAGTAACGAGGTCTCCTGATCTTCTGTAGTACGATTGATTGGGTAATAGCAGGGGCTGATTAGTAATTTGGTCTTCTAACTCTTTCATCCTTACTGGTATAAAAACCCTGTGTCTTGAAAAGGTTGTGCTTGTATTTTTCAGACTGTGGTTTTTTATTTCATTACTGAAACTAACCGTAAATTCATTAAGATTCCAAAAACAGGATAAGTTATTTCTTACACTTATTTTCCTGAACTGCACTTCAGAAATGCTTATAATTGTGCTATACAGTTGATCTGCTACATTTTGCACTGTTATAAAGCTTTTTTTTATTTTTTCACTGCATTTATGTACTGTTTTAACTGCATTTTTCATTGCTAGATGCTGTTTCATTACTCTAATTGCATGTTTACTGAATTACTCAACTGTAAACTGCTTTTTCATACTGAGAGATGTATTTTCTGTTTGTGAGTGCTCTATCCGAGCTTTTCTGTGCATTTTCGATTTTTTGAGGTTTCTGTGTTCTGCAGCTAGAAACTGTAATAGTGTGCATTACTATAATTGTCTTTTTAAAGTTAAAAGCATTTTCTACAGTCTGCTTGCTTCTTGATCTGTTTAAAACTTTCATTTAGTGGCTACAGCTAGGAACTGTAATTTTTCCCACCCACTCTCCCTAGTATTGTGGTGTTCTTATACTTGGTGGCTTTGCAGTTGCCCGCCCATACTGTATATTTGATCTGTGACACTCCTCCAAGTCTAGTGTCATTAGTTCATTCAATCTAATAGAGAACATTTGTGAAGGCCAACCCACTCAGATTCTTAACTACAGCCCTTAAGGCACAACGTACCCAACACTCTAGTCATAGGTGACTCTGTAGTCAGGCACACTGATGTTCCACTCACCAGGCTAAACAAGGAGAAAGTTACTGTCAGCTGCCTGTTGGGTGCCAGGATCCAACACATAACACATGCACTCAGGTCACTCCACAACAAGTACAAATAAGACTCTGTCATTGTCCATGTTGGTGTGAATGACCTGAGACGTACCTCCCTGGACAACATGAATAGAGACATGGAGGAGATCTCTGATCTTGTAGCCCAGGCAGGTATGACCCTAGCCCTGATAGCATCCTGCCATCACCCAGAATGATACCACAGTACAAGGACAAAATGATTCACTTCAACAATTGGCTAAGCTTCTGGTGTAATTCTAAGGGAATCCAGTATCTGTCTGCCTGGATGACATGATAGACAGACCACACTGCTTTGCCAGAGATGGTCTGCACCTGTCTCCCTTGGGATTCTGGATACTGGCAAATGCTCTTGCCACCCCTATAGTGCCTTTTCTAGGCAAGGTTAACATGACAAATTCACCTCTGTAACAGATTCAAACAAGTGAAATCTGAGGGTAATGCTACTCAATGCTAGGAGTCTAAACCTCAAAATGCACTCACTTGAGACACTCCTTAAAATGGAGAACATTGACATCTGTGCAGTGACAGAGACCTGGTTCAAAGCTCCAGAGAGCACCCCTGCATTGCCAGGCTATAATTCATACCATACCTTTCGGCAACCAAACCCTGACCGAAACACTAAATCTAGAGGCGTGACCATATTCATTAAGGATATCCACACCTCCAAGCTAGTTAGTGAGCATAATGCATCCAAGAGTATCCACGTTCAACTAACTCTAGGCAAAACCACAATCCAGAGTGTAGCTTGCTACAGACCCCCCACCATGTCCCAGGATTTCCACTCCTCTTTTCTTGATACATTGGAAAATATTAAGGTACAACCCAACACCCTAATAATGGGTGATTTCAACTATCCCACCATTAACTGGGAATACTACTCATGTATCAACTCTTTTGCTCAATGTTTTCTGGAATTCATGAATTCCAACGCCTTGGATCAACTTATCTACACCCCCACCAGGGGCAGCAATATCCTAGACCTGGTCATCACCAACATGGATGACCAGTGTTCCACACCAGAGATCAGCTCCTTATTGGTGAAATCTGACCACAAGCTAATCACCCTAGACATCCACATCCCGCTCCCACCCCCCATTAGGAAAACAACCGTAAAAAATTTCTCCAAAGCCAACTTCATGCTTCTTAAGACAGAAGTGGCAAACTTCACGACACCCATGTAGATGGACAATAGAGGCACTACTGCTGAATCCTACACAAATGCACTTTATAAGCACTTACACGAGTGCATGGATCATGCTATCCCTAACAGAACCAAGATGCTATCCTCCAAAAATAGGAAGCCAATCTGGTGGTCTTCTGCCACAAACAAACTCTACAACAGAAGAAAGAAACTGTTGCAAAAAAGAGTAAAAATCCCACGATTGGAGGAACTCCATGATCAGCCTGAGTAAGAAGCTGAGATCCCTCATAAAATCCTCCAAAGCTAGTTATAAAAACAAAATAAATTGCCACTGATTCTAAAGACAACAACAAAGCATTCTATAGCTATGTCAAGAATCTCAATGGGAACACTCAGATCTGCTCTGAGTTACAGCACAATGTCACTAAATATACAGAACCAACTGATATTGCCAACATCCTGGCAGATTCAGTGCTAACTTTATCCCCCTCTCGCCCCCTAAAGGGCCCATCTTTATACCGGATGAATGCAAAGTTCCTGTAATCACGGCTGCACAGGTAAAAACCTCACTCTCCAAAGCCAAGAACACAGCATCCATGGGACCTGACAACATCCAAGGCTGCCTTCTTCAAGAATTACAGAATGAACTGACACCCCACCTAAGTACCATGTTCAATCATAGCCTCACCTCAGGCTTTGTACCCATTGAATGGTGCACCATGATGGTTATTCCACTCCACAAAGGGGAGGCCACAACAGACCCTGGGAACTACTGCCCATTAGCCTGATGAGCCTGGTCTGCAAGGCCATGGAACATATCATCATGGAACTCATAAACAAAGACATTGGAGATCTCCAAACTCTGGACCCCACACAGTTCGGGTTTGTAAAAAGCAGATCATGTCTCCTAAACCTAATAGACTTCTTCGAAGCAGTCACCAAAGCCATAAATGAGGGTAAGGTGGTTCACACAGCCTATCAAGATCTCGCGAAGGCATTCAACACCATCCCTCACTCTGGAATTATAGATAAACTCACTAAACTAGGTATAAATCCCTATGTCACAAGATGGGTTGCCAACTGGCTTACTGACAGAACCCACACTGTGAAAGTAGCAGACTCCAAATCAGACTTCAGACCAGTGACAAGTGGAGTACCACAGGGTTCAGTCCTGGGTCCTTTCCTGTTTGGTATCTACTTCTCTGAAGTACAGGCTAACACAGAAGGTCTTTGGCTAACTAAATTCACAGATGACTGCAAACTAGGAGCCATAATCAAAACTCCTAACAATGTGGACATCCTACAAAAGGGCTTCACTGAGGCAGATGCCTGGTGTCAAAGCCATGGTCTCAAGCTCAATGCCAAAAATTGCATTGTCATCCCCTTTAGTAAAAACTCTGTACCCATGAACTACCACACATGCGGTAGTCTACTTAACACCAAAAGTGTGATAAGAGACCTTGGGGCACAGCAGGGCAGTAGTCTCTCCTTTGATAATCACATCACCACAGTGGTCAGGAAATCCTTCTGCATGGCACACCTCATCACCAAAGGTTTCTCATCCAGAAAAAAAGATGTAAATGTTCCTCTCTACTCATCACTCATTAGACCCATTATAGAGTACAATGCTACTTTTGGTATGTACCTCACAAAACATCTACAACAACTGGAAAGGCCACAAAAATACCTCACAAAGAGGATTACTGGCTTCAAACAGATGCCTTACACAGACCAACTCAAAAAACTTCAGCTTTACTCTATTGCATATCGCCTACTCAGAGGTGATCTCTGCCTAACATACAAAGCTATGTCAAACCCAGAGCTTTTGGACATACTCCACTTAGAGAAATCCCAATCCCACCGAGCTACACACTCTAGAGACCTAAACCTTATCGCCACAATAAACAGAACATGCTGGAGGGATAGATACTTCCCATACTCTGGAACAGACTACCTATCTATGTCAAACAGAGCTCCTCATTAGCACTCTTTAAAAAAAATCTTGATGATTGGATGGCTAATAGGAAATTCACCTGGGGATCACTTCTGTGGTTCTGCTTGACAGGGGCACAGGAAAATAATTTTCTTGGGTGGCGAAAGCCAGGGTACTCTTTGGCTAGGTTTATATAGGCCCTAGGGCCAATAGCCTAGTACCTACCTATGAACCTATGAACCTATGAACTCTATTACAAAGCATTCTATAGCTATGTCAAGAATATCAATGGCAACACTCAGATTTGCTCTGAGTTACAGCACAGTGGCACTAAATATACAGCACCAACTGATATTGCCAACATCCTGACAGATAGGTTCAGTGCTAACTTTACCCCTCTCTCTTCCTCTAAAGGGCCCATCTCTCTACCAGAAGAATGCAAAGTACCTGTAATCATGACTGCACAGGTAAAAAACACACTCTCCAAAACCAAGAACACAGCATCTATGGGACCTGACAACATCCCAGGCTGCTTTCTACATGAACTACAGAATGAACTGGCACCCCACCTAAGTACCATGTTCAATCATAGCCTCACCTCAGGATTTGTGCCCACTGAATGGCGCACAGCAATGGTTATCCCACTCCACAAAGGGGGAGCCACCATGGACTGGGAACTACTGCCCCATTAGCCTGACGAGCCTGGTCTGCAAGGCTATGGAGCGTATCATCATGGAATCTTTAGAATCAGTGGCGATTTTGTTTTCATAACTAGCTTTGGAGGATTTTATAAGGGATCTCAGCTTCTTACTGAGACTGACTTCGAAGTTCCTCCAATCATGGGATTTTACTCTTTTTTGCAACAGTTTCTTTCTTCTGTTGTAGAGTTTGTTTATAGCAGGGGACCACCAGATTGGCTTCCTTTTTTTGGAGGATAGCATCTTGGTTCTGTAAGGGATTGCATGATCCATGCACTCGTGTAAGTGCTTATAAAGTGCAATTGTATAGGATTCAACAGTCGTATCTCTATTGTCCGTCAGCATGGGTGTCGTGAAGTTTGACACTTCTGTCTTAAGAAGCGCAAAGTTGGTTTGGAGAAATTTTTTACGGTGGTTTCCCTAATAGGGAGTAGGGCTGAGACGTGGATGTCTAGGGTGATTTGCTTGCGGATCTGACCAACGAGGAATTGACCGCTGGTGTGGAACACCAGTTGCCCGTGTTGGTAATGACTATGTCTAGGATATTGCTGCCCCTGGTGGGGGTGTGGATAAGTTGATCCAAGGCATTGGAATTTATGAATTCCAGAAAATGTTGAGCACAAGAGTTGGTACATGAG
This sequence comes from Protopterus annectens, assembly GCF_019279795.1. NCBI lineage: Eukaryota > Metazoa > Chordata > Ceratodontiformes > Protopteridae > Protopterus > Protopterus annectens. Next base: position 678,678,860 of record NC_056751.1, on the reverse strand, counting down.
TAGCTTTCCCAGTTAATGGTGGGGTAGTTGAAATTTGGGTGTTAGGTTGTACCCTAATATTTTCCAGTGTATCAAGAAATAAGGAGTGAAAATCCTGGGGCATGGTGGTGGATCTGTAACAAGCTATAATTTGCATTGCTGTCTTGCCCAAAGTTAGTTGCACTTGGATAATCTCAGATGCATTATGCTGAGCAACTAGCCTGGAGGTGTGGATATCCTTAATGAATATAAACACGCCTTTGCCTTTAGTGCTTTGGTCCAAGTTAGGTGGCCGAAAGGTATGTTATGAATTATAGCCTGGTAATGCAGGGCTGCTCTCTGGAGCCTTGAACCAGGTCTCTGTCACTGCACAGATGTCGGTGTTCTCCATTTTAAGGAGTCCCTCGAGTGTACTTATTTCAGCTTGTAATACAGTTGATTCAGATATATGACAGCCAGCAAAACAGCTCAGATATTCAGCAGAAAATAATATTTTGAAAATGTAGTGAATTTCAGATATTTAAGCATCTATTTCAGAACCTGATTAAAGAAGCATTTGGAATGCACATTGAGCTTGCAATGGAATTGTATTTTTAGGGGATTTGCAGAATATCCCAATGTATAGTAATACATGCTTTTGACAATATGCTTCATAGCTAATAAAAAAGGAAAGCAGTGGCCCTACAAATTGGTAAAACTGCTGAATTTCTCTGGGAAATAATGTATGGAAAGTTAGAAAAGGATATTGAATGAATGTTGAACTAATCAATTTGCTTATTTTATTTCATAAGATCAAAGCTAAGTAATTAATATTTTGTTGACAGTGCTTAAATGAATGGTTACAGAATTTCTAAAAAATAAGATAATGTTTTCAAAATACTGCAGAGATAAACTGCAGAAAAGGTTTGTTTGAAAAACAGAAACAAATGTGATTTCTTTGCATGTACCACTCAACAGATAAAATACAGGGAAACAAAGCATAGTGTGATGAGAAAATCATGACATTTGCTTAGAGGTGTTTTTATCAACTATTTGTCAACCATTACAAATAGGTCAGCTGCATAGGTGAAGACAGACCCATCACAATAATGTCCAAAAACAAGAAAACAAAGGTCAAGTCATCACTGTCTCAGATAAAAACAGAATAAAATTTAACAAATACAGGTAAGCACTTTCACACCAAAATGGTGCTTCATCAGACCATAAAAACATACAAACTCTCAGCATTTATATACTTCCTAAGTGCATATAATAAGTCCAATAAAGCAATTAAGAGTAAAGTTAACCAGTTAATGGAATAAACATTGTAACTTCAAGGCCAGTTTTAAAGGAACCGTACCATACAAACCAGATTTCTTATTAGCCTATAATAATATAATCCAGCACATCTCAGAAAACTCGGTTTTATTAGTAAGATCACCCCTCTAATATCATCCTCAATTAATTGTAAGACCATAAATTTGAAAGAATGTTGAAATCCATACTCAGCCACATGTTTAACAAAAGCATTAGTAAGCTTTTTCTTTTGTATATTATATATATATATATATATATATATATATATATATATATATATGTATACATATACATATATGTGTGTGTGCTGTTATATGCACTCCTTGTGGTTTTATACTTCCTAACAATTTAACCATCCCAATACAGGCAAAACCTTTATGTTAAAGTTAATGCCAACTGTAAAAGTAAAGATCTTGTTTATCTTACATTTTGTTTTGAGTGCCAGTTCTTCTATATAGGGAAGACCAACCACTCTTTAAAGGAGCATTTTATTCTGTTTTTATCTGTGGTCGTGTTGACTTGACCTTTGTTTTCTCATATTTCCCAGAAGTGGTGTGAACAGGAATATGCCAGGTAGGTCATAATGCCACACTGCGTACTTTTTCAGAATAATGCATTTATGTTGGGCAGTATGAAGAGCAAGAATTTCATTTTTAGAAAATTCTAAAGTATTTAGCCAGCATTTTTGTTTGTTTGTTTCAGAATAGGGGATGGGCATTTTTTTTTTTGTTTAGCCTGGCATTCTTTACAGTATGCTTTCCAGGAGACATGCACTGTCTGTCTAGGTTATATGTGGGGTGGAATACTTGGAAGGAAGGGAGGAGGAAAGGAAGGAAGGAAGGAAGGAGGGAAGGAAGGAAGCGTCTTAAATATGGACATTGGTGAACAATTCCAAACATCATGAATGCTATCTTTTTTCCTCAGAACACTGGCCCCCGCCAGTAATAAACTGCTAAATCTCACCTCGCTTCTCCATTGCCTTAATAATCTATACCTATAAATGTAAAAACAAATAGACTTTTGTCTAAAATGAATTTCCCGATGCAGAACATAAACAGTCCTGCAATGAAACATATCATGTGTAGGGCCTTTACTTATGTTAAACATGACTGTTTTGCTGTTAATTTTAATGGGTGTCAACAAGCCTACTGAGATTTTTTTTTCAGCATTGGCTTTATGCTTATAAATTGGACTCATACTGTATCTAAATGACTTGTCATAAATGCCATACTTGTTTATGCTAAGATATGCATTTAACTGCAGAGGCTCTAAGATCATTATTTGTCACACCCTTGCTGCTTTCAGGCATTGAATAATACAGTATTACCTGTGCAAGTGTCATAACAGATTTCAGCAGGTGTGGCAATTACAATGTTATGCCAAGCATATATATATATATATATATATATATATATATATATATATGTGTGTGTGTGTGTGTGTATACATATATATATATATATATATATATATATATATAGGTTTAGGACTTTCGATCAAATGATCAAAAGTCTGAAACCCAAACAGTCGGGCGTACTTACGCGAAAGTGCTTTTCACCGAAGACGCACTTACACGTAAGTATGCCTGGTGCCGAGACCATACTACAGTGCAGATAAGGGAAAATTCCCTTTTCCACACTGTAGTGCTGTCGCGGAGGGAGAATGTTAAAGTAGGGGATGTGTGGGGGCACAGCCCCTACATGGGGTGCAGGGGCAGAGCCCTCTGATAAAACGTTAATGTAGTATTTTATTTTTAGTAACATGCTTTAACGAGCGCTTTTCGATAAAAGCACTTTTGTTAAAGTGTGTTCGGTGGTTATGGATTTGGATGTTTGACCATTCGATCAAATGTCCTCGATCCGTATATATATATATATATATATATATATATATATATATATATATATATATAAATATAATGTTGCATGAATATGTGATGGTCCACCTCGAGTCTACTACCCATGAGCAGCTGTCATATCAGTAACTAACCAAAAATCACTGCCAGCAGCTAAAACTGCTCCCACATTCCTGCAGAGTTCTTACCGGAAGTAACTTCCTGTTTAGACTTTAAATAGGTATGCAGTTATCATGTTAGGCTAAGGGAGTACACAGAGTGAGTGAAGGGCTCCTCACGTGTAAACACACAGAGAACACATTTATTGTAGTTTCATAAAAATAAATAAATAAAATAAATGAATACTTTCTTTAACAGCTATATGGGCATTCATTTCATTAAGATGATATTGTGTGAGTGACATTGTGAGACATTTCACTTTTACAAAGAGAACAGTTTCTATACCTGCGGAACACTATATAATTAACTTTAGGGGTTGCTAATCTTGGGCTTAGTACTGTTGGAGGGTTTGCCTTCTGAAAAGAAGGCAAACATTCCATTGTGACAGTGTGCTTCAGCCCCGGATTGATTTGTGCTGTAAATCATGAGTGAACAGCATTCCATGATTAGTAGTTCAATAACACAATGGGCAGCCTCATGTCTGCAGTGCCTATCATGCAATGTTCCCACTTGCACTTATCTAACTAAATATACCTGGTCTGAAGCCACTGTCCACCAAAATATGGACACTCATAGCAATCTCTGAAGGTGAAAGAACATCTGTTTTGGGACATTTAGGAGCTGCAATCTTAATAACTGCTCCTGTTGGATAGCTAGATATAGATATAATCTATCTCTCTCTCTCTCTCTCTCTATATATATATATATATATATATATATATATATATATATATATATATATATATATATATACATATATATATATATATATATAGACAGTGGATACAAAAAGTGTACACACCCCTGTTAAAATGCCAGGTTTTTGTGATATAAAAAATGAGATCACAGTAAATCATTTCAAAAATATTCTCACCTTTAACCTGCACAATTCAATTGAAAAACAAACAAATCTGTTAGGGGAAAAATATAAAACATAAAAAATGTACAATATGCTAGTTGCATAAGTGTGCACACCTTTAAACTAATACTTTGTTGAAGCACCTTTTGATTTAATTACAGCATTCAGTCTTCTTGGGTAGGAGTCTATCAACATGGCACATCTTGACTTGCCAATATTTGCCCACTCTTCCTTGCAAAAGTGCTCCATATCTGTCAGATTGTGAGGGCATCTCGTGTGCACATCCCTCTTCAGGTCATCCCACGGATTTTCTATTGGATTTAGGTCTCGGCTCTTGCTGAGCCATTCCAAAACATTAATTTTCTTCCGGTGAAGCCATTCTTTTGTTGATTTGGATGTATGCCTGGGGTCATTGTCATGTTGAAAGGTGAAATTCCTCTTCATCTTCAGCTTTCTAGCAGATGCCTGAAGGTTTTGTGCCAAAAGTGATGGATATTTGGAACTGTTCATAATTCCATCCACCTTGACTAAAGCCCCAGGTCCAGCTGAAGAAGAGCAACCCCGACGTTATGATACTGCCACCACCATGCTTCACCGTGGGGATGGTATTCTTTTGGTGATGCAAAGAGTTGTTTTTTGTGCTAAATGTACCTTTTGGAATTGTGGCCAAAAAGTTCAACCTTGGTCTTATCAGACCATAACACATTTTCCCCTCATGCTTTTGGGAGACTTGATGTATTGTTTAGCAAATTGTAGCTGGGTCTGGATGTTTTCCTGTGTAAGTAAAGGCTTCCATCTTGCAGCCCTACCACATAGTCCAGACATATGGAGAATGTGGGAGATTGTTGTCACATGTAGTACACAACCAGTACTTGACAGAAATTCCTGCAGCTCCTTCAGTGTTGCTGTAGGTCACTTGGCAGCCTCCCTGACCAGTTTTCATCTTGTCTTTTCATCAGTTTTGGAGGAGCTTCCAGTTTTTTTCAATGTCACTGTTGTCCCATATTTTCTCCACTTTTTGATGACTGTCTTCATTGTGTTCCATGGTATATCCAATGCTGTGGAAATTTTTTTATATCATTCAACTGACTGATAACCTTTCAACAATGAGATCCCTTTGATGCTTTGTAAGCTCTCTGCGAACCATGGCTTTTGCTGTAGCAGGCAACTGAGTAAATATCAGGAAAATCCTACTAGGACAGCTGAACTTTATTTGGGGTTAATCAGAGTCTCTTTAATTTATGGCAGGTGTGTACCCAAAAAGACTGAATGCTGTAATTAGATCAAAAGGTGCTTCAACAAAATATTAGTTTAAGGGTGTGCACACTTATGCAACCAGCTTATTGCACGTTTTTTATTTTTTATATTTTTTCACCTAATAGATTTGTTTGTTTTTCAATTAAATTGTACAGGTTAACATTAAAGGTGGGAAAAGGTTTGAAATGATTTACTGTGGTCTCATTTTTTATATCACAAAACTTGGCATTTTAACAGGGGGTGTGTACACTTTTTATATTCACTGGATATAGATATAGATATAGATATAGATATAGATATATAGATATATAGACTGCACTACTGGGCGATGCAGTGTTTCAGAAGTTAATGTTGTCACCTGGCAAGTGGTTTTCCATTTAGATTCTAGGCTGAGGTGCCTTCTGTCTGGATTCTGCATCTCCTCCCTGCATTTGTATGGGTTTCCTCCTGGTGTTCCAGTTTCCTCCCAAATTCTGAAGACATGCATCTGGAGAGTTTCTTCCCGGGCCTCCACTGAAAATGGGCTCTGTCCCAGTTGGACTTTCGCAGTAAACAAATAATAAACATATATAGATATTATATCTATATCTATCTACATAGTTTACTGTCACAGCACTGAAGCATACAGTCTTAAAAAATTAAAATCCTGGAAGAAGCATGTTTTAGTTAATGATCCAATGCTAATTGTGGTCACCTTTGAGTTGTAGGGTACAGGGACGAAGCTTTACCTATAGTTGTGGCCTCACTGACATGTTTCTTACACTGTCTGACCAGTTTCAACCATCACTTGGCCTGGACTGCAGAACTGTTCTATCTTGCTTACCCCAGTAGAATGACCTTTGACTCAGTGGGAATGCCAGACTGTTTCGGTAACTAGATAATCACAATGTAAAATGCAAGCCCCTGTTTTACAAGGGAACCCAGCAGCACAAGGGGATTAAGTGATTTGCTTTAGATCACAATATGCAAGTGAGAGCTCATAGGGTTAAGATATATATTTCCAACTTTACCACCTAATAGCTAACCACTGTATTATACTGCTTTATTTTACTTCTCTATTCTTATTTGTTTATTTATTTATTTATTTATTTATTTGTTTGTATGTTTATTATTCATTTTTAAATTGATTTAAGGGCTGGTCTGAGAACCATATTTTACACACTTTAAAACTGAGATTTTGACAGTTGTAATATGTGAATATTTGGCACTACAACTTATACATTAATGTTCAATATACAGAGATTGTCTAAAAAAATGCCATTGAACAGAAAAAAATTATGTTTCACTTATCAGTGAATAGGGTCCAGCAAAGTTTTATAGCAACTTGCCAGAATGTTGACATAATTTTCACTTAGCAGTGCTACGAGAAGAAATTTACATCACTGAAATATGGACACGATTATAATTGTTCATGTTGAAATACTCGCATTCTCAAAACATGGACCACTCGACGCGACAGATTGCCACACCACCACAGTTTATTAAGTACTTATAGTTCACATTAACGTTTAACTACATCACCACATTTTCGTATTAACAGACTTCATCATATGACCAATACCATTAAAAATCCTGTATTTATACTAAACAGTTTTTAAAAGTTAACCAATTAAATGGTTTCTCTAATAAAACAATTAAACTATTAAGTTTAAACCAGTTTACAAAATATATCTCAAAAATACTTTATGTAAAGCCATTAAAACCATATGAAAGATGATCAAAGCATAGGTTCATAGGTTCATAGGTAGGTACTAGGCTATCTGCCAGAGGGCATTTATAAGCCTAGCCAGAGTGTGTTGGCTTTCACTACCCCATTGATTAATTAACTGAGCCTCTGTCAAGCAGAGCCAATGAAGTGATCCCAGGGGTGTATTTTCTGTTACCCAGCCACTTGTCAAGGTTTCTCTTGAAGAGTGTTAGTGAGGGGCTCTGCCTAATGTAGTTAGGAATTTTGTTCCAAAGCATGGGGAGTCTCCGTGACAGGAATCTATCCCTCCAGCATGTTCTATTTATTGTTGTGGCAAGGTTTAGCTCACTAGAGCAGGTGGCTCACAGTGACTTGGATTTCTTTAGGTGAAGCATGTCCATCAATTCTGAATTGAACATGGCTTTGTAAGTCAGGCAGAGATTACCTCTGAGTAAGCGATATGCCACTGAGTACAGCCGGAGTTTTTTCAGTCTGACTGAATAAGACATATGTTTGAGGCCAGTAATCCTCTTGGTTTGGTGCTTTTGTGGTCTTTCCAGCTGTAGGAAGTGTCTTGTGAGGTACATCCCAAATGGGGCATTGTACTCTATGATGAGTCTGATGAGTGACGAGTAGAGGGGCACTATAAACTCTTTATTTCTAGATGCGAACCCTTTAGTAATTAGATGGGCCACATAGAAGGATTTCCTAACTACTTTGGCAATATGATTGTCAAAGGCGAGATTACTATCTAACTGGGTCCCCAGATCTCTTATTACCTCTTCTGTATTAAGGTGGTGCTGCCTATGTGGTAAATCGTGGGTGTTTTGTTTTTCCCAAAAGGGATGACTATGCATTTTTTGGCATTTAGTTTGAGGCCATGACTTTGTCATCAGGTGTCTGTCTCAGTAAGGCCTTTTCAAGGATGTTGTGTCAGCCGGAGAGTCAATTATGGCTCCCAGTTTGCAGTCATCGGCAAACTTGGTTAGCCATAGTCCTCCTGTGTTTGCCTGTACTTCTGAGAAGTATATGTCAAACAGTAGGGATCCCAGGACCGAGCCTTGCGGGACACCACTTGTGACTGGTTTAGAGTCGGACCTGGAGCCCACTATTCTTACCATGTGAGTTCTGTCTGTAAGCCAGTTGGCAACCCATCTTGTGATATAGGGGTTTATGTTCAGGCTGGTGAGTTTTTCTATAATACCCAAGTGAGGAATGGTGTCGAACACCTTGACGAGATCAAGGTAGGCTGTGTGAACCACCTTTCCCTTGTCTATGGCCTTGGTGACTGTCTCGAAGAAGTCAATCAGGTTTACTAGGCATGACCTGCCCTTAACAAAGCCGAACAGAGTCGGGTCAAGTGTTTTGAGGTTTCCAATGTCTTTGTTAATGAGTTCCATGATGATGCGCTCCATAGTCTCGCAGATCAGGCTAGTCAGGCTTATGGGGCGATAGTTACCAGGGTCACTTGTGGCCCCTCCTTTGTGGAGCGGAATAACTGTTGCTGTGCCTCATTCTATGGGCACGTAGCCTGTGGAGAGGCTGAGATTGAACAGCGTGTTTAGGTGGGGTGTTAGTTCGTTCTGTAGTTCGTGCAAGACGCAGCCTGGGACACCATCTGGCCCCACTGATGCTGTGTTTTTGGCTTTTGAAAGGGCTGTTTCCACCTGTGCTTATTTGATTTCTGGGACACTACACTTTTCCAGTATTGTTATGGGCCCTTTTGAAGGTGAGAGGGAGGTGAAGTTTGCACTGAATCTATCTGCCAGGATGTTGGCAATATCAGTAGGTTCAGCATATTTTGTGCTATTTTGCACTAGCTCAGAGCATATCTGTGAGTTGCCACTTAGATTCTTGACATAGCTAGAGAAGGCTTTGTGGTTATCTCCATAAAGTATCAATAGCAAAGAATATTAAATGCTAGTAATAATAAAAATAATTGAAAAATAATCAAATAAAATACATATTACAAAAGCTTATACAGTAATGTTCAATATACAGAGATTGTCTAAAGAAATGCCATTGAGCAGAGAAAAATTATGTTTCACTTATCAGTGAATAGGGTTCAGCTAAATTTCATTTCCTGAGTGAATAGCAACTTACCAGAACGTTGACATGATTTTCACTTAGCAGTGCTACGAGAAGACATTTACATCACTCTTCTGAAACGTAGACAGGATTATAATTGTTCATGTTGAAATACTCACATACCTGTCAGTAAGTGTCGGACTATTTTGCAATTTGTTCTTTTATAAAATCTTGCTGCATCATAGCCTCTGGAAACTTGACAAAATCATTTTCATTATTTTCAAAATGGTATTAATAATAGAAAATTATGAAATGTTAGTTACTGATTGTTAGGCAGGTGCAGAGATGCAGAAGAAGTCATTTTGCTTAAGAGGAGAACAAACTGAAATAAGAATGCAGGCAGTAAGTGACTGTAATATTGATAGTGTTAGAATATTTGTTTGTGAGCTTTGAAGGACCACTATGGTTAGATGATGAAAAACATATATGTTTTATCTTGCCATGAATTACTACACCTTCCAAAGCTCTTGTCTGCCATCATGGGCACAGATATCCTGATTCCTTTGCAAAGCTAAATCTGTCCCATTATACACTATGAGAGCTCAGACTGTGAGAAAAAAGAAGCCCTATCATTTGCTCTCAGACTATACTTAAATTCACTTAAATGGAACACCTGAAAAAAAACCTGCCAGGTTTGAGAGTCTGCAGATTGTGTATCATTGGCTGGCCTGCACTGAGTTTTACAAATGTTCCCCCTAATGTAGTACACATTCTCTGAAAGAAGCTTGCAAAAGTAGCGTCAAATTACTGAGATAAAAAGGAGTTTTTACAAAAAGCAGTTTTGCAAGTTTCATTTACTGGCCAAGTTACTCCTCCCATCTCTTTTCCTTCAATGAGCTAGAGTTTCACACTTCCAGTTTGGCTAGCTTCAACTAATTAGTCAACCTTGCATGACAGTAGACATCAAAGCAATTTACAGCCTGTTGTGCCACTAAAACTGTTCCCTCATATGTCTCTTCACTTCTGAATAGCATTTCCCAGAAATTATTTCTAAAAAAGCACACACATCAATCGAGAGTTTAGGCCAATCTATCCATTTCTTAAAATGCGCACAGTAAAACACTCTCCAAAATACTAGAGAGATGCATACACTCTCAGGTCTCAGACTACCTCCTTACTAACAACCTCCTTTCCAATACTCAGCATGGTTTACGACCAAACCATAGCACCACCACTGCCTTACTCTCCTTTACTAACACTATCCTTCAGCATAAAAACAATGGCTATCTCTCCTCTGCTACTTTCCTAGACCTATCTAAAGCATTTGACATGATCCCACACAAACAACTTATCTCTGTCCTCAATAACCTATCCTTCTCACAATCAGTCACCAACTGGTTTCAGAGTTACCTGTCTGACTGCCAGCAATCTGTTGTATGGCAGAATGACATATCTCCCCAACTATCTGTCTCCATAGGGGTTCCCCAAGGATCCATCCTTGGACCGCTACTCTTCTCTGTTTTCACCAATAATCTAGCCTCTGCCACCAAACATGGCACACTCATACAATACGCAGATGACTCAACCATCATCTGCTCAGCCCAGTCCCTACCTAAACTGCAAAAAGTCACACAGGAAGCCTTTTCCTCTGTTGAAACTTGGTTATCCGATGCCCAATTAATACTCAACCCAAACAAAACTAAACTACTCATCTTCCAACCCACCAAACACTCTCAAAACAACTCTCACTTTAACATCACAGCAAAAGACAACACCACTATATACCCAACTGAACACACCAAATTACTAGGAGTGGAAATAGACAATAAACTAAAATTTGACATTCCCATATCCATGACCATAAAAAAAGTCCACAAAAAACTAGGAGCGTTATACAGAAATAAGCAACTTCTCACCAAAGCAGCAAAGATTTCAATAGCAAATTCCCACCTTATCTCCGCCCTACTTTATGCCTCTCCAATATATACCAACCTAAGGCAATGCGATCTAAACAAGCTAGAGACCTGCTACAACAAAATCGCCAAATTAGCCACAGGGGCATCCTACTGTAGTCACCACTGTCTCTCACTTGCTGAACTGGGCTGGCTTGAACTCCCTCACCTCCTTCAATGGTATCAACTCTCACTCGCCCACAAACTAGTAAACCATCCACTAAATGTCCCATCCCTCCAGAATCTACTCCAACCCTATCGCACCACCAGACCACTAAGATCCAGCAACAAAAATCACTTGCAGATCACTAAAGCCAATAACTCTGCTGGTGAAGCACTATTCTCTTGCACCATAGCCAAATTATGGAACTCCCTCCCACCCACAATTACCCCCATACCATCATGCACCCATTTCAAAACTTTACTAAAAGCACACCTAAAAACATGCTGGCTATGCCCTTGCAACTCCCACTCCAATATCACCCACCCCATCCAACCACTACCTTTCTTTCCACTCCACTAACTACCTTGATTATAGCAAGCTCAGATGCTCATAAGCCTAGTACTTATTATACAGCAGGAACTTCTTATTGTAACATTTGTTAATGTCTGTTATGTACTTCACAGATAAAGATTCTAGTTGTCTACTGATGTACTATGTTTTTCATCTGTAAATATGTTGTAATTAATTGCTATGTAAATTGTTAATCACTATGTAATCCAATGAAACTACTGTCTGTTTATTTTAACTGTGGAGCTTTTCTCCCTGGGCCTCCGCTGAAAATGGACCTACATCCAGTCGGATACTCTCGGTCAGCAAATATAAATCAATAAATAAATAAATAAACTTGAATTGCATACTGGCTGCTCCCATGGTTATCTTTGCATAGTTATTCTGTTATAGCAAAATTTGAACTATGGTATTTAATGCCAGGCTTTACATAGTGGTGAAATAGTTCTTGGTTTCTTCTTAATAATGACCTTCCAAACCACTGATGTGACCCAGTACTTCTGTTACTATTACTTTATGTAGTTTGCCTTAGTTGAATACTTTTGGCATATCTCTCATCCTCTCAGCAGCAGACTCATGGAGTAAGCTTCAAAATCAGATATTTTTGAAAATAGTAATACTTCTTATTCAGTAAGCTCACAAAATAAGAATACGTAAATTAGCATTCATTTTCTGAAGAAAATATCTTTAATTTCAATAAATGTCATTATTAGTTCATAGGAATCAAATATCTTATTCAAAAAGCATTATGGATTGTAGTATGTCAGAGCAAAAGTATTAGAAGGACACTTAGAAGAGTACACTGATAACAGATCCAACCCTCCTACTCATCTGTTCTCCACTGCAACTACCCCAAATCAGACAGCCATGTACGTACTTCATAACACACGTGGCTGTAGCAATGATATACTCAAAACAGGGAACTCAAACAATGTACTGATAAAAACAGGGCAATATACATGTCTCAATCAAGCAATGATGAAATTGCTAGGGACAACACTGAGCACAATTTTACTCTTAATCTCTCCATCTGACAATGCAAAACAATCACACCACACTTACAAAGGCACACCTCCACTCCCCACAAACACACAGCCACCCACACACACAAACACAACATACTAGTCTAATGCAAAACCTGTTATTCTATTAACTTTCTAAGTGTGTAAGAGCAATATTTAAACATTTCCCTATTTTTGGGCCTTTGTCCCCCATTATTTTTGGCTTTATCCAGATTTCTTGCTCTAAGAAGTTAAGAGCTATAGTCCTATCTGTGAATCAGATGACTATCCAGTGGATGATAAAGGGGTTTTTACCAAAATTAGTGAGTGTGTCTATAATGCCTGAGTGTGGTATTGTAATAAAAGCCTTGGCCAGGTCGAGGTAAGCTGTGTGCACAGTCTTCCTTCATCCAATGCTTTGGCGACCTTCTCAAAAATGTCCACCACATTTAGTAGGCATGACCTGTTAATTTTAATGGGTGTCAACAAGCCTACTGAGATTTTTTTTTCAGCATTGGCTTTATGCTTATAAATTGGACTCATACTGTATCTAAATGACTTGTCATAAATGCCATACTTGTTTATGCTAAGATATGCATTTAACTGCAGAGGCTCTAAGATCATTATTTGTCACACCCTTGCTGCTTTCAGGCATTGAATAATACAGTATTACCTGTGCAAGTGTCATAACAGATTTCAGCAGGTGTGGCAATTACAATGTTATGCCAAGCATATATATATATATATATATATATATAGATATATATATATATATATATATATATATATATATATATATGTGTGTGTGTGTGTGTGTATACATATATATATATATATATATATATATATAGGTTTAGGACTTTCGATCAAATGATCAAAAGTCTGAAACCCAAACAGTCGGGCGTACTTACGCGAAAGTGCTTTTCACCGAAGACGCACTTACACGTAAGTATGCCTGGTGCCGAGACCATACTACAGTGCAGATAAGGGAAAATTCCCTTTTCCACACTGTAGTGCTGTCGCGGAGGGAGAATGTTAAAGTAGGGGATGTGTGGGGGGCACAGCCCCCTACATGGGGGGTGCAGGGGGGCAGAGCCCCTCTGATAAAACGTTAATGTAGTATTTTATTTTTAGTAACATGCTTTAACGAAAGCGCTTTTTCGATAAAAGCACTTTTGTTAAAGTGTGTTCGGTGGTTATGGATTTGGATGTTTGACCATTCGATCAAATGTCCTAGATCCGTATATATATAAATAAATATATATATATATATATATATATATATATATATATATAAAATGTTGCATGAATATGTAATGGTCCACCTCGAGTCTACTACCCGTGAGCAGCTGTCATATCAGTGACTAACCAAAAATCACTGCCAGCAGCTAAAACTGCTCCCACATTCCTGCAGAGTTCTTACCGGAAGTAACTTCCTGTTTAGACTTTAAATAGGTATGCAGTTATCATGTTAGGCTAAGGGAGTACACAAAGTGAGTGAAGGGCTCCTCGCGTGTAAACACACAGAGAACACATTTATTGTAGATTCATAAAAATAAATAAATAAAATAAATGAATACTTTCTTTAACAACTATATGGGCATTCATTTCATCAAGATGATATTGTGTGAGTGACATTGTGAGACATTTCACTTTTACAAAGAGAACAGTTTCTATACCTGCGGAACACTATTTAACTAACTTTAGGGGTTGCTAATCTTGGGCTTAGTACATAAATGTGTTGGAGGGCTTGCCTTCTGAAAAGAAGGCAAACATTCCATTGTGACAGTGTGCTTCAGCCCCGGATTGATTTGTGCTGTAAATCATGAGTGAACAGCATTCCATGATTAGTAGTTCAATAACACAATGGGTAGCTTCATGTCTGCAGTGCCTATCATGCAATGTTCCCACTTGCACTTATCTAACTAAATATACCTGGTCTGAAGCCACTGTCCACCAAAATATGGACACTCATAGCAATCTCTGAAGGTGAAAGAACATCTGTTTTGGGACATTTAGGAGCTGCAATCTTAATAACTGCTCCTGTTGGATAGCTAGATATAGATATAATCTCTCTCTCTCTCTCTCTCTCTCTATATATATATATATATATATATATATATATATATATATATATATATATATATATATATATATATATATACATATATATATATATATATATATAGACAGTGGATACAAAAAGTGTACACACCCCTGTTAAAATGCCAGGTTTTTGTGATATAAAAAAATGAGATCACAGTAAATCATTTCAAAAATGTTCTCACCTTTAACCTGCACAATTCAATTGAAAAACAAGCAAATCTGTTAGGGGAAAAATATAAAACATAAAAAACGTACAATATGCTAGTTGCATAAGTGTGCACACCTTTAAACTAATACTTTGTTGAAGCACCTTTTGATTTAATTACAGCATTCAGTCTTCTTGGGTAGGAATCTATCAACATGGCACATCTTGACTTGCCAATATTTGCCCACTCTTCCTTGCAAAAGTGCTCCATATCTGTCAGATTGTGAGGGCATCTCGTGTGCACATCCCTCTTCAGGTCATCCCACGGATTTTCTATTGGATTTAGGTCTCGGCTCTTGCTGAACCATTCCAAAACATTAATTTTCTTCCGGTGAAGCCATTCTTTTGTTGATTTGGATGTATGCCTGGGGTCATTGTCATGTTGAAAGGTGAAATTCCTCTTCATCTTCAGCTTTCTAGCAGATGCCTGAAGGTTTTGTGCCAAAAGTGAAGGATATTTGGAACTGTTCATAATTCCTTCCACCTTGACTAAAGCCCCAGGTCCAGCTGAAGAAGAGCAACCCCGGCACATGAAACTGCCACCACCATGCTTCACCGTGAGGATGGTATTCTTTTGGTGATGCAAAGAGTTGTTTTTGCACTAAATGTACCTTTTGGAATTGTTGCCAAAAAGTTCAGCCTTGGTCTTATCAGACCATAACACATTTTCCCATATGCTTTTGGGAGACTTGATGTATTGTTTAGCAAATTGTAGCTGGGTCTGGATGTTTTCCTGTGTAAGTAAAGGCTTCCATCTTGCAGCCCTACCACATAGTCCAGACATATGGAGAATGTAAGAGATTGTTGTCACATGTAGTACACAACCAGTACTTGACAGAAATACCTGCAGCTCCTTCAGTGTTGCTGTAGGTCACTTGGCAGCCTCCCTGACCCGTTTTCATCTTGTCTTTTCATCAGTTTTAGAGGAGCTTCCAGTTTTTTCAATGTCACTATTGTCCCATATTTTCTCCACTTTTTGATGACTGTCTTCACTGTGTTCCATGGTATATCCAATGCTGTGGAAATTTATTTATATCCTTCAGCTGACTGATAACCTTTCAACAATGAGATCCCTTTGATGCTTTGTAAGCTCTCTGCGAACCATGGCTTTTGCTGTAGCAGGCAACTGAGTAAATATCAGGAAAATCCTACTAGGACAGCTGAACTTTATTTGGGGTTAATCAGAGTCTCTTTAATTTATGGCAGGTGTGTACCCAAAAAGACTGAATGCTGTAATTAGATCAAAAGGTGCTTCAACAAAATATTAGTTTAAGGGTGTGCACACTTATGCAACCAGCTTATTGCACGTTTTTTATTTTTTATATTTTTTCACCTAATAGATTTGTTTGTTTTTCAATTAAATTGTACAGGTTAACATTAAAGGTGGGAAAAGGTTTGAAATGATTTACTGTGGTCTCATTTTTTATATCACAAAACTTGGCATTTTAACAGGGGGTGTGTACACTTTTTATATTCACTGGATATAGATATAGATATAGATATAGATATAGATATAGATATATAGATATATAGACTGCACTACTGGGCGATGCAGTGTTTCAGAAGTTAATGTTGTCACCTGGCAAGTGGTTTTCCATTTAGATTCTAGGCTGAGGTGCCTTCTGTCTGGATTCTGCATCTCCTCCCTGCATTTGTATGGGTTTCCTCCTGGTGTTCCAGTTTCCTCCCAAATTCTGAAGACATGCATCTGGAGAGTTTCTTCCCGGGCCTCCACTGAAAATGGGCTCTGTCCCAGTTGGACTTTCGCAGTAAACAAATAATAAACATATATAGATATTATATCTATATCTATCTACATAGTTTACTGTCACAGCACTGAAGCATACAGTCTTAAAAAATTAAAATCCTGGAAGAAGCATGTTTTAGTTAATGATCCAATGCTAATTGTGGTCACCTTTGAGTTGTAGGGTACAGGGACAAAGCTTTACCTATAGTTGTGACCTCACTGACATGTTTCTTACACTGTCTGACCAGTTTCAACCATCACTTGGCCTGGACTGCAGAACTGTTCTATCTTGCTTACCCCAGTAGAATGACCTTTGACTCAGTGGGAATGCCAGACTGTTTCGGTAACTAGATAATCACAATGTAAAATGCAAGCCCCTGTTTTACAAGGGAACCCAGCAGCACAAGGGGATTAAGTGATTTGCTTTAGATCACAATATGCAAGTGAGAGCTCATAGGGTTAAGATATATATTTCCAACTTTACCACCTAATAGCTAACCACTGTATTATACTGCTTTATTTTACTTCTCTATTCTTATTTGTTTATTTATTTATTTATTTATTTATTTGTTTGCATGCTTATTATTAATTTTTAAATTGATATAAGGGCTGGTCTGAGAACCATATTTTACACACTTTAAAACTGAGATTTTGACAGTTGTAATATGTGAATATTTGGCACTACAACTTATACATTAATGTTCAATATACAGAGATTGTCTAAAAAAATGCCATTGAACAGAAAAAAATTATGTTTCACTTATCAGTGAATAGGGTCCAGCAAAGTTTTATAGCAACTTGCCAGAATGTTGACATAATTTTCACTTAGCAGTGCTACGAGAAGAAATTTACATCACTGAAATGTGGACACGATTATAATTGTTCATGTTGAAATACTCGCATTCTCAAAACATGGACCACTCGTCGTGACAGATTGCCAAACCACCACAGTTTATTAAGTACGTATAGTTCACATTAACGTTTAACTACATCACCACATTTTCGTATTAACAGACTTCATCATATGACCAATACCATTAAAAATCCTGTATTTATACTAAACAGTTTTTAAAAGTTAACCAATTAAGTGGTTTCTCTAATAAAACAATTAAACTATTAAGTTTAAACCAGTTTACAAAAGATATCTCAAAAATACTTTATATAAAGCCATTAAAACCATATGAAAGATGATCAAAGCATAGGTTCATAGGTAGGTACTAGGCTATCTGCCAGAGGGCATTTATAAGCCTAGCCAGAGTGTGTTGGCTTTCACCACCTCATTGATTAATTAACTGAGCCTCTGTCAAGCAGAGCCAATGAAGTGATCCCAGGGGTGTATTTTCTGTTACCCAGCCACTCGTCAAGGTTTCTCTTGAAGAGTGTTAGTGAGGGGCTCTGCCTAATGTAGTTAGGAATTTTGTTCCAAAGCATGGGGAGTCTCCTTGACAGGAATCTATCCCTCCAGCATGTTCTATTTATTGTTGTGGCAAGGTTTAGCTCACTAGAGCACGTGGCTCGCAGTGACTTGGATTTCTTTAGGTGATGCATGTCCATCAATTCTGAATTGAACATGGCTTTGTAAGTCAGGCAGAGATTACCTCTGAGTAAGCGATATGCCACTGAGTACAGCCAGAGTTTTTTCAGTCTGACTGAATAAGACATATGTTTGAGGTCAGTAATCCTCTTGGTTTGGTGCTTTTGTGGTCTTTCCAGCTGTTGGAAGTGTCTTGTGAGGTACATCTCAAATGGGGCATTGTACTCTATGATGGGTCTGATGAGTGACGAGTAGAGGGGCACTATAAACTCTTTATTTCTAGATGCGAACCCTTTAGTAATTAGATGGGCCACATAGAAGGATTTCCTAACTACTTTGGCAATATGATTGTCAAAGGCGAGATTACTATCTAACTGGGTCCCCAGATCTCTTATTACCTCTTCTGTATTAAGGTGGTGCTGCCTATGTGGTAAATCGTGGGTGTTTTGTTTTTCCCAAAAGGGATGACTATGCATTTTTTGGCATTTAGTTTGAGGCCATGACTTTGTCATCAGGTGTCTGTCTCAGTAAGGCCTTTTCGAAGGATGTTGTGTCAGCCGGAGAGTCAATTATGGCTCCCAGTTTGCAGTCATCGGCAAACTTGGTTAGCCATAGTCCTCCTGTGTTTGCCTGTACTTCTGAGAAGTATATGTCAAACAGTAGGGATCCCAGGACCGAGCCTTGCGGGACACCACTTGTGACTGGTTTAGAGTCGGACCTGGAGCCCACTATTCTTACCATGTGAGTTCTGTCTGTAAGCCAGTTGGCAACCCATCTTGTGATATAGGGGTTTATGTTCAGGCTGGTGAGTTTTTCTATAATACCCAAGTGAGGAATTGTGTCGAATGCCTTGACGAGATCAAGGTAGGCTGTGTGAACCACCTTTCCCTTGTCTATGGCCTTGGTGACTGTCTCGAAGAAGTCAATCAGGTTTACTAGGCATGACCTGCCCTTAACAAAGCCGAACAGAGTCAGGTCAAGTGTTTTGAGGTTTCCAATGTCTTTGTTAATGAGTTCCATGATGATGCGCTCCATAGCCTTGCAGACCAGGCTAGTCAGGCTTATGGGGCGATAGTTACCAGGGTCAGTTGTGGCCCCTCCTTTGTGGAGTGGAATAACCGTTGCTGTGTGCCATTCTATGGACACGTAGCCTGTGGAGAGGCTGAGATTGAACAGCGTGTTTAGGTGGGGTGTCAGTTCGTTCTGTAGTTCGTGCAAGACGCAGCCTGGGACACCATCTGGCCACACTGATGCTGTGTTTTTGGCTTTTGAAAGGGCTGTTTACACCTTTGCTTATTTGATTTCTGGGACACTACACTTTTCCAGTATTGTTATGGGCCCTTTTGAAGGTGAGAGGGAGGTGAAGTTTGCACTGAATCTATCTGCCAGGATGTTGGCAATATCAGTAGGTTCAGCATATTTTGTGCTATTTTGCACTAGCTCAGAGCATATCTGTGAGTTGCCACTTAGATTCTTGACATAGCTAGAGAAGGTTTTGTGGTTATCTCCATAAAGTATCAATAGCAAAGAATATTTAATGTGAGTAATAATAACAATAATTGAAAAATAATCAAATAAAATACATATTACAAAAGCTTATACAGTAATGTTCAATATACAGAGATTGTCTAAAGAAATGCCATTGAGCAGAGAAAAATTATGTTTCACTTATCAGTGAATAGGGTTCAGCTAAATTTCATTTCCTGAGTGAATAACAACTTACCAGAAAGTTGACATGATTTTCACTTAGCAGTGCTACGAGAAGACATTTACATCACTTTTCTGAAACGTAGACAGGATTATAATTGTTCATGTTGAAATACTCACATACCTGTCAGTAAGTGTCAGACTATTTTGCAATTTGTTCTTTTATAAAATCTTGCTGCATCATAGCCTCTGGAAACTTGACAAAATCATTTTCATTATTTACAAAATGGTATTAATAATAGAAAACTATGAAATGTTAGTTACTGATTGTTAGGCAGGTGCAGAGATGCAGAAGAAGTCATTTTGCTTAAGAGGAGAACAAACTGAAATAAGAATGCAGGCAGTAAGTGACAGTAATATTGATAGTGTTAGGATATTTGGTTGTGAGCTTTGAAGGACCACTATGGTTAGAGGATGAAAAACATATATGTTTTATCTTGCCATGAATTACTACACCTTCCAAAGCTCTTGTCTGCCATCATGGGCACAGATATCCTGATTCCTTTGCAAAGCTAAATCTGTCCCATTATACACTATGAGAGCTCAGACTGTGAGAAAAAAGAAGCCCTATCATTTGCTCTCAGACTATACTTAAAGTCACTTAAATGGAACACCTGAAAAAAAACCTGCCAAGTTTGAGAGTCTGCAGATTGTGTATCATTGGCTGGCCTGCACTGAGGTTTACAAATGTTCCCCCTAGTGCAGTACACATTCTCTGAAAGAAGCTTGCAAAAGTAGCGTCAAATTACTCAGATAAAAAGGAGATTTTACAAAAAGCAGTTTTGCAAGTTTCATTTACTGGCCAAGTTACTCCTCCCATCTCTTTTCCTTCAATGAGCTAGAGTTTCACACTTCCAGTTTGGCTAGCTTCAACTAATTAGTCAGCCTTGTATGACAGTAGACATCAAAGCAATTTACAGCCTGTTGTGCCACTAAAACTGTTCCCTCATATGTCTCTTCACTTCTGAATAGCATTTCCCAGAAATTATTTCTAAAAAAGCACACACATCAATCGAGAGTTTAGGCCAATCTATCCATTTCTTAAAATGCGCACAGTAAAACACTCTCCAAAATACTAGAGAGATGCATACACTCTCAGGTCTCAGACTACCTCCTTACTAACAACCTCCTTTCCAATACTCAGCATGGTTTCCGACCAAATCATAGCACCACCACTGCCTTACTCTCCTTTACTAACACTATCCTTCAGCATAAAAACAATGGCTATCTCTCCTCTGCTACTTTCCTAGACCTATCTAAAGCATTTGACATGATCCCACACAAACAACTTATCTCTGTCCTCAATAACCTATCCTTCTCACAATCAGTCACCAACTGGTTTCAGAGTTACCTGTCTGACTGCCAGCAATCTGTTGTATGGCAGAATGACATATCTCCCCAACTATCTGTCTCCATAGGGGTTCCCCAAGGATCCATCCTTGGACCCCTACTCTTCTCTGTTTTCACCAATAATCTAGCCTCTGCCACCAAACATGGCACACTCATACAATACGCAGATGACTCAACCATCATCTGCTCAGCCCAGTCCCTACCTAAACTGCAAAAAGTCACACAGGAAGCCTTTTCCTCTGTTGAAACTTGGTTATCCGATGCCCAATTAATACTCAACCCAAACAAAACTAAACTACTCATCTTCCAACCCACCAAACATACTCAAAACAACTCTCACTTTAACATCACAGCAAAAGACAACACCACTATATACCCAACTGAACACACCAAATTACTAGGAGTGGAAATAGACAATAAACTAAAATTTGACATTCCCATATCCATGACCATAAAAAAAGTCCACAAAAAACTAGGAGCATTATACAGAAATAAGCAACTTCTCACCAAAGCAGCAAAGATTTCAATAGCAAATTCCCAC
Source organism: Protopterus annectens (assembly GCF_019279795.1). Lineage (NCBI taxonomy): Eukaryota > Metazoa > Chordata > Ceratodontiformes > Protopteridae > Protopterus > Protopterus annectens. The sequence continues at coordinate 678,657,086 of NC_056751.1, read as the reverse complement.
CTTATCTCCGCCCTACTTTATGCCTCTCCAATATATACCAACCTAAGGCAATGCGATCTAAACAAGCTAGAGACCTGCTACAACAAAATGCCAAATTCGCCACAGGGGCATCCTACTGTAGTCACCACTGTCTCTCACTTGCTGAACTGGGCTGGCTTGAACTCCCTCACCTCCTTCAATGGTATCAACTCTCACTCGCCCACAAACTAGTAAACCATCCACTAAATGTCCCATCCCTCCAGAATCTACTCCAACCCTATCGCATCACCAGACCACTAAGATCCAGCAACAAAATCACTTGCAGATCACTAAAGCCAATAACTCTGCTGGTGAAGCACTATTCTCTTGCACCATAGCCAAATTATGGAACTCCCTCCCACCCACAATTACCCCCATACCATCATGCACCCATTTCAAAACTTTACTAAAAGCACACCTAAAACATGCCGGCTATGCCCTTGCAACTCCCACTCCAATATCACCCACCCCATCCAACCACTACCTTTCTTTCCACTCCACTAACTACCTTGATTATAGCAAGCTCAGATGCTCATAAGCCTAGTACTTATTATACAGCAGGAACTTCTTATTGTAACATTTGTTAATGTCTGTTATGTACTTTACAGATAAAGATTCTAGTTGTCTACTGATGTACTATGTTCTTCATCTGTAAATATGTTGTAATTAATTGCTATGTAAATTGTTAATCACTATGTAATCCAATGAAACTACTGTCTGTTTATTTTAACTGTGGAGCTTTTCTCCCTGGGCCTCCACTGAAAATGGACCTACATCCAGTCGGACACTCTTGGTCAATAAATATAAATCAATAAATAAACTTGAATTGCATTCTGGCTGCTCCCATGGTTATCTTTGCATAGTTATTCTGTTATAGTAAAATCTGAACTATGGTATTTAATGCCAAGCTTTACATAGTGGTGAAATAGTTCTTGATTTCTTCTTAATAATGACCTTCCAAACCACTGATGTTACCCAGTACTTCTGTTACTATTACTTTATGTAGTTTGCCTTAGTTGAATACTTTTAGCATATCTCTCATCTTCTCAGCAGCAGACTCATGGAGTAAGCTTCAAAATCAGATATTTTTCAAAATAGTAATACTTCTTATTCAGTAAGCTCACAAAATAAGAATACATTAATTAGCATTCATTTTCTGAAGAAAATATCTTTAATTTCAGTAAATGTCATTATTAGTTCATAGGAATCAAATATCTTATTCAAAAAGCATTATGGATTGTAGTATGTCAGAGCAAAAGCATTAGAAGGACACTTAGAAGAGTACACTGATAACAGATCCAACCCTCCTACTCATCTGTTCTCCACTGCAACTACCCCAAATCAGACAGCCATGTACGTACTTCATAACACACGTGGCTGTAGCAATGATATACTCAAAACAGGGAACTCAAACAATGTACTGATAAAAACAGGGCAATATACATGTCTCAATCAAGCAATGATGAAATTGCTAGGGACAACACTGAGCATAATTTTACTTTTAATCTCTCCATCTGACAATGCAAAACAATCACACCACACTTACAAAGGCACACCTCCACTCCCCACAAACACACACAGCCACCCACACACACAAACACAACATACTAGTCTAATGCAAAACCTGTTATTCTATTAACTTTCTAAGTGTGTAAGAGCAATATTTAAACATTTCCCTATTTTTGGGACTTTGTCCCCCATTATTTTTGGCTTTATCCAGATTTCTTGCTCTAAGAAGTTAAGAGCTATAGTCTTATCTGTGAATCAGATGACTATCCAGTGGGTGATAAAGTTGTTTTTATCAAAATTAGTGAGTGTGTCTATAATGCCTGAGTGTGGTATTGTAATAAAAGCCTTGGCCAGGTCGAGGTAAGCTGTGTGCACAGTCTTCCTTCATCCAATGCTTTGGCGACCTTCTCAAAAATGTCCACCACATTTAGTAGGCATGACCTTCCTTTAACAAAGCTGAACTGTGATTGGTCCAGTGTTTGCAGGTTACCAATGTCTTCATTTATCATCTACATGATGATTCTTTCCATGGCCTTACATATGAGGCTGGTAAGACTTATAGGTATAGGTCTATAGTTACCCAGATCAGTGTTTGGACCTCTTTATGTAGATGAATGACTGTAGCCATCTTTCATTCCTTGGGCACAAATCCTGACTGTAGGCTCCAGTTGAAAAGTGATTTAAGTGGAACAGAAAGGTCACATTTCATGCTATTTATTAAACATCCTGGGATGTTATTAGGACCTATCGAGGCAGTATTTTTGGCCTTGGAAACTGCATTGATGACTTATCCCCTAGTAATATTTGGGGTGATTGTGGTATGCAGTATTTCCTTTGGACTATCAGTGGGGGAGTGGGGGGAGAAATTTGAGCTGAATCTGATAGCCAAAAGATTGACAATGGCCTCTGGTTTTTCACTTTTTTAATTTCTCCAAATCTTTTGGGTTTCAAATACCATGAAAGGAATGGACCCCATTCCTAAGTCAAACTATGATTAAAGTTCATGAAATTAGTATTGTTTCAATCTTTGATGTCAGCCAGAAGTGCTCTTCATAGCACCTGCAATGTGCCCAGTAATGACTCCTTCTGCAATTCGTATGGAGTTACCATATATTGGTAACATATCTAGATATGATTGTAGATTCTTTTTTATAAGACCCATTGCTCCTATTCCTATTGGAACTGTCTGGGTATCTTTCTTCCACATTGCTCTCATTTCTGCCTGCAAATCCTGATATTTTATGACTTTGTGTCTCTCTGTATGCAAGACACTGTAGTCAGTGGGTGAGGCGATTTCAATGATCAATGCTACTTTTGTCTTCTTTTCATAGACCACTATATCCAGTTTTCTACTATTTATCTTTTGAACTGATGGTAATGAATGATCCCATGGTATGTAGACTTCATCATTTTCTGTTATGATTTGTGTCTCATGTCTTCAGTGCTTTTCAGCCACTTCAGTACCATAATGTTTGCGCAATCCTCAGTGCAACAGTCTTGCCACATTATTATGCCTTTCAGTATACAGTCCTTCTGCCATTAGTAAGTCAAAACCAGCAATGAGGTGTGCAAATGTTTCCAATTCTGTTTTACAAAACCTGCATTGCAAGTTGTCAAAACTTTTTCACATGACTCTGGTTCAGTGTAGGTGATGCCATTTACAATACATTCTGCACATTGTTGGTATTTTCCCTTAGGTTATGGACATAGCTGTGGAAAGCCTTGTGGTTGTCCTTTGCCTGAGAAGCTATTTTTCCTTCAAATTTAGCATTTGAAGTATTAATTAACCCTCTTAGCTGCCTGTTTAGACTGGTAAGGGAGCATGTAAGGTTTTGTTCCTCCTATGCCTGGCCAAGATATTTTTTTAAGTTTATAGGTTCATAGGTAGGTACTAGGCTATCTGTTCGAAGGCATTTATAAGCCTAGCCAGAATGTGTTGGCTTTCGCCGCCCCTTATATTAATTCCCTGTGCCTCTGTCCAGCAGAGCCACTGAAGTGATCCCTGAGGTAAACGTTCTGTTTCCCATCCACTCGTCAAGGTTTCTTTTGAAGAGTGTTAGCAAGAAGCTCTTCCCAATGTAGATTGAGATCTTGTTCCAGAGCATGGGAAGTCTCTGGGACAGGAATCTATCCCTACAGTATGTCCTATTTATTGTTGTGGTGAGGTTTACATCCCTAGAGTGTGTGACTCGCGGGGATAAGGTTTTCTTTAGGTGGAGCATGTCCATCAATTCTGGGTTGGACATGGCCTTGTATGTCAGGCAGAGATCACCTGTGAGTAGGCAGTATGCAACTGAGTACAGCTGTAATTTCTTCAGTTGAGCTGCATAGGGCATTTGTTTGAGGCCAGTGATCATCTTGGTGAGGTACTTCTGTGGTCTTTCCAGCTGTTGCAGGTGTCTTGTAAGGTACATCCCAAATGGGGCATTGTACTCTATGATGGATCTGATGAGTGATAAGTAGAGGAGCACAATGACCTCTTTTGATCTGGTTGAAAACCCTTTTGTGATTAAGTGGGCCACGTAGAAGGATTTTCTAACCACTTTGACAATGTGATTATCAAAGGTGAGACTACTATTTACTTGGGTCCCCAGATACCTTATTATGTCTTCCATATTTAGAGGACTACCACCTATGTGGCAATTTGTGGGTACTTTGTTTTTTCCAAAGGGGATGACTATGCACTTTTTGGCATTTAGCTTGAGGCCATGATTTTGACACCAGGTATCCGTCTCAGTGAGACCCTTTTGGAGGATGTCTGTGTCAGCCAGAGAGTCAATTATAGCCCTTAGTTTGCAGTTGTCTCTGAACTGGGTCAGCCATAGTCCTCCTGTGCTTGCCTGCACCTCTTAAAAGTATATGCTGAACAGGAGGGGTCCTAGGACTGAGCCCTGGGGAATGCCACTTGTAACCAATTTAGAGTCGGACATAGCTCCCGCAACTCTCACCATGTGGGTTCTGTCTGTGAGCCAGTTGGCAACCCATCTTGTGACATAGGGGTTTATGTTCAGGATGGTGAGCTTGTCTATAATACCAGAATGAGGAATGGTGCTGAAGGTCTTTGTGAGGTCTAGGTAGGCTGTGTGTACCACCTTTCCCTCATCTGTAGCCTTGGTAACTGCCTCAAGAAAGTCCACCAGGTTTAGGAGGCATGATCTGCCCTTAACAAAGACGAACTGGGTAGGGACCAGTGTTTGGAGGTTCCCAATGTCTCTGTTAATGAGTTCCATGATGATCCGCTCCACAGTCTTGCAGACCAAGCTAGTCAGGCTTATAGGGCGAGAGTTCCTGGGGTCTGTTGTGGCTCCACCTTTTTGGAGTGGGATGACCATTGCTGTGCGCCACTTTATGGGTATGTAGCCTGTGGAGAGGCTGAGTTTGAACAGTGTGTTTAGGTGAGGGGTTAGTTTGTCTCGAGCTCATGTAGGAAGCAGCCTGGGACACCGTCCGGTCCCATTGATGCTATGTGTTTTTGGCTTTGGAGAGAGCTGTTTTAACCTGAGTGTCTGTGATTTCAGGGACTCTACATTCTTCTAGTATGGTTATGGGCCCTTCTGGGAGTAAGAGGGGGGTGAAGTTTGCAATGAACCTGTCTGCCAGGATGTTGGCGATATCGGTCGGTTCAGTGTATTTTGTGCCATTCTGCACTAACTCCAAGCAGATCTGAGTATTGCCACTTAGATTCTTGACATAGCTAAAGAATGCCTTGTGGTTATCTTTGGAGTCCTTAGCAATTTTTCTTTCAAAGCTTGCCTTTGATGATTTTATGAGGGATCGGAGTTTCTTGCTGATACTGATCAGGGATGTCTTCCCATCTTGGGATTTTACTCTTTTCTGTACTAGTTTCCTCCTTCTATTGTATAGCTTGTTTATGGCAGGAGTCCACCAGACTGGTTTCCTTTTCTTGGAGGAGTGAGTCTTGGTTTTGCTTGGGATGGCATGATCCATGCATTCTTGTAGGTGCCTGTAGAATGCATTAGTAAAGGATTTTGCAGCTTGGACAGCGTTATCCTTCAGCATGGGGGCTTTGAAAGTTTGCACCTCTGTCTTAAATAACGTGAAGTTTGCTTTTGAAAAGTTTTTCACTGTGGTTTTCTTGTCCGGGGGTGGGGGCAGAATGTGGATATCCAAAGTAATTTGTTTATGGTCAGATCTAACCAGCAAGGGGTTGATCTCCGATGTGGAACACCAGTTGCCCATGTTGGTGATGACCAGGTCCAATATGTTGTCACCTCTGGTGGGAGTGTTGACCAGTTGAACCAGGGCATTTGAGTTTATATATTCTTGAAAATGTTGGGCAAGGGAGTTAGTACTTGAGTAATTCTCCCAGTTAATGTTTGGGTAATTGAAATCACCCAGTATTAGGGTGTTTGGTAAGACCTTTATGTTTCCCAGTGTTTCCAGAAATGTGGAATGGGGGTCCTGGGACATGGTGGGTGATCTGTAGCAAGCTACAAATTGAATTGCAGTTTTGCCCGTTGTTAGTTGCACGTAGATGATCTCTGGAGCATCGTGCTGTGCCACTAACCTGGAGGTGTGGGTATCCTTGATGAATATGGATACGCCCTCACCTTTTGTATTTTGGTTTGGGTTCTGTGGCCGAAATGTATGGCATGAGTTGTAGCCTGGTAGTGCTGGGGTGCTCTCTGGAGCCTTAAACCAGGTTTGTGTTACTGCACATATATCGATTTTCTCCATACTGAGGAGTGCCTCGAGTGCATGCATTTTGACATTCACATTTCTGGCATTGACTAGCATTACCCTCAGTTTTTTGTTACTTGTGCTATTTACAGCAGTGGGTTTGTCTTTTGAGCCTTGCCTAAAAAGGCACTATGGGGCTGGCAAGAGCTATGGCCAGTATTTGAAAGCCTAAGGGTGACAGGTGCAAGCCATCTCTAGTGAAGCAACGTGGCTTGTTGAGCATGTCATCCCAGGCGGACAGACACTGGATCCCCTTTGAATGACACCAGAAACTTAGCCAATTGTTGAAATCGAGAATTTTTTTCTTTATACCATGGTATCATTCTTGGTGAGGGCAGGATGCTACTCAGGGGCAGGGTCTTATCAGCCTGGGCTAAGTGATCATTGAGCTCTTCCATGTCTCTTTTCATGTAGTCCAGAGAGGTACAGCTTAGGTCATTCACACTAACATGGTCAATGACAGAGTCATATTTGTACTTGTTCTGCAGTGACCTGAGTGCTTGTGTTATGTGGCAGATCCTGGCGCCTGACAGGCAGCTGCTAAAAGTAACCTTCTTCTTATTCAGCCTAGTGAGTGGGACGTCAGTGTGCCTGACTATAGAGTCATCTATTACTAGTATGGTGGGTATGTTATTTTGCCTTAAGAGCTGTGATTGCATGGCACACTGGTTTTGTGAAGTATACGTTTCATGGTTTGTGTTAGGGAGTGGAGGTTGCTTGGATGTTTGCTTTGGAGGTTTCTGTTGGTTTTGCAGATTTTTATTTAGAGCCTCTGAGTATGTTTTCATGTATTTATGTGTGTTTTTTCCATTGCTGATTTAATGGATTTATGTGAGACTGGTGGTGTGATGCCAGTATTTCCCTTCTCCTCTTGACTGTCTGATCCAGTCTTGGGTTGAGAGAGCTTAGCCTCCAGTTTGGCTGTATAATTGCATCTCTCGCATGTATTAGTGTTTGGTGGTCGGAGGAGGGGGTTGTCTGTGTACATGAGGCAGTTGTAACATTGCCTCAAAATGCCCAGATTCACCAGTTGGACTGGAGAGTACACCTGAAACTGCCCTTTGGACATGCCTGGATAGGTACAGTGAACTGTTTTACTGGATGGCTGGTAAGGTCGAATAGAGAGCCTTGTCCTTCTGTACAGTACAGGAGGGTCTAGTGCCGGGGTTTATAAGTGCTTGCTATAAGTTTTGAGCAAGTGTCAGGCTGAGAAATGAATGGCTTGAGTGCTTAAGTTGAAAGTTTGTCTAGTTCCAAGGGAAAAATTGAAGAGGAGACTTTGTGGAGCCGGGAATAGTTTTACCCTAGCTAACCAGTGCTGCCCAGTGCTCAAAACCGGGCAAATACAGTATTTATAGCAGGGAAATTAAAGAGATAGAAATTAGCCCAAAATGGCCAAAAGCTACTAATTTCTGGGCTGAAATCGCTCCTCCAGGGGCAGATAGGCTGCTCGAAGCTCCCCTCTCTTACAGGTGAACAGAAAACTTCCTTCTATCCAAGTAAGATATGGGCAAACACAGAGATTTGTAACAGTCCTGAATTCAGCACTAATCTGAAAACTGGACTATACTAGCTTAGAAAGGTGGGAAACAAGCATATATATATATATATATTTTGTTTTGTTTTGTTTTTGTTTAGAAAATAAAGCAGATACACTCAGAAAACACTTTAAATGCACAGAAAAGGATACTTATTGTTATGTATCACAGATCAGAGTTGTAGTCAATGCCCCTAGTAATAAAGTAGGAAGAAACATAAATACAGTAAAAGCAGATGAATAAAGTGCAATTTTATATATATATATATATATATATATATATATATAAAACAATAGAAAATGAACAAACTGATTTAAACAAGTTACCCAATTAACCAGAAAAAAAGCTCAAAACTGAGCCCTGTTCCAGCAGTCTTCAGTCAGACAAGTTCTAACTGCACACTGCTGCTTACTAGGGGGCAGGAGAACCTTCTATAACCGATTGATATTGCGATTCAACCAGGGTGGCTTGTCTTTTGAGATTGGTCTTATTCTTAATACAAGTGGGCACAGCTCACGCTATACAGCTATTAATATGACTGTACAGAGATTTTATGAATTATTCAGCATATGCTATGGTGTTTACTGGGTTTGTGAGTGCTTGGAATTTAGTAAAGGTGTCACTTAGTAGAGGCTAGCCTTGGAATAGTTCCTAAAGGTATTTGGCTTTGCTGGATCTCTGGATTTAATTTAACAAATTTCTTGCTATTAAAGAAGGGTCCTATTTCCTCTTTGTCATTGCCTATTTTAAAACTGCTAAATGTTGACTCCTGTCCTTTCTTCCTGTAATCTTTCAGATAACACCACACGATATACTCTTAGCACTTACCTTACCCTGCTCAAAGAGTCTTCCATCCTTCTAGCCTCCACTGAAAGGTCATTCTCTAAGCCATTAAGGCTGCCTGGAATTCTATCCAATCTTGCCTGTGTAAATGCAGTTAAGAGCTTGCGTTACCCTCTTACCAATACTTTACTTGAGTATGTTAGCTTATAAATACTCTCAGTTCTCTATGGCCTGCACCAAAAGATCATTCGCTAAAACCACACCACATGTCTGGAATTCTGCCCAGATATTGGCTATTTACTTGCTATGGATAGTGCATGCTACCCTCATAGATTTACCTCACTTCTCTCTGGCCACCATCAAATGAGCATTCTCTAAACTTTCCTCAGAGTTCTGCAATTGCTTTTCTGCTGAAATTAATTATCTTTATTCCCTACAGTCATTTAGGGGGGGGGGACTTCTCTCTCACTTTACATCTTCCCCCACACTCCTATATAACCTTTTTTTGTATTAACTTCTGTGTGAATTATTAGAACTGTTCTTCTTGGTGTCCACTGAAAATGGATGATAGTAATTCAGACTTTTCAGAGTAGAAAGTATAAATGAATAAATAACTGTAATGGATGACTGAAAAGCATGCATGCAATATTAGCAAAGATTCTGTTCTTGGGGTAACATGTCTATCTTTTCAACCCTTCGCCTTGTCTGGCACTGAGTGCAGAGGAATACACTGTTAAGTTGCCTGTTATGGTCCAGGGTTTGATTAAATCAGAGTCTAACTGACTACTGTGTGAATCTGGGCAAATCAATTAAGCAGATGGTGCTATGGAGATTACGTAAAATGGAACATGCTCTTTAATGGCCTTCTGAACTGCATGCCTGTGAACTAAATTGCCACTGAATGTCATCTCATAGTCAAAGAAAACAAAAGAAAAGTTACAAGCTGCCTCCCAACTCCCAAGTGACTGTTACAGAGCACTTTTATTTGAGAAAGCACTGAAAAACAGACTGGGTAGGAAATGCACCAGAACATATTTGTGAATATTGTTCATTTTTTTATTAACCATTATATAACTGCTTAGTCAGGATGGCTTGAGTATTTTATTTAAAATATATGCTGTTTATTAAAGATGAAGGGAAACTTTCAACTTTATCGCCATGCCCTGTGCAGTGGTTGTGTTCCCTGCATACAGTATCAGTTGTATCTGTCAGAACAATCAGAACAATCAGCCCAGAATATATTTCCTATTATCAGCTATGCATTTCGAAAATACATTGGCTCAATGTTTATTTATCCCCTTTCCCAAACCTATTGCTCTAGGCACTAATCAGCCTGAGAATTAATACAGCTAGCGTGCACCAAGTTGGTGAATAAAAGTTATTTTTATTACAATATTAAAGGAGAACTGCACACAAAAACTGAACAACTGCATGTTTTTCAGTCAGTCTTGAACTTTTGCTCATTACTAATGTCCCTGTATCAAAGTAAGTTGTTGTGTCTTTTGGCTTTTCCCGGTTAGGGGTCGTCAAAGCGGAACTCCGGTCCGCTAATGATTGGCAGTATATTTTTACGTGCTGAGTTGCCAGTCCTGCCGCACAACCTTCAACAAAGGTACGCCCATTCATGCATGTCTCCACACAGAAGATGCTCTAGCTGAGAATCGAACCGGACAGCGTCTTACTGTGAGGTGACAACACTACCGCAGCACCACTACCGCAGTGCCCTGTATCAACGTAAGTGGTTATTATTATTCTCTAATGTGTTATACCCCCAAAATACCCTGAAAGGTGGCTGCAATAGGTAGCATGATTTTGTTTTACAGTCTCCACCTTCCTGATGTTGTTTTACATTGAAAGACAGATGGGGATTACTGTGGTCTTCTCTCTCAGCAGTTTACAATGGTACTGTGACTGCCTGCTTCTGACTGTCGGCATCGATCCGCATTTCTAATTGCTTTGCTTCCTTTGATTTTTTCTTAGTGGACATTTCTGCTACAAAATTCGAACGACAGGCTTGAAAATGTAGCCAAGTTAATTGTTCTTTGCAAAGTAACAACTGTAGTTTTATGTTGAAGTGTAAGAAATCTGACCGCTGTGATTAATAGGTGTTACTTGGGCTGAGATGGTTTGTGTTGCATTCAAAGTTTTTAATATTGCAGCTAGAATTAGAGTATTTGGTGTTAATCGTCCTTCCTAAACTCGTTGACTTATCTCAACAAAACATTGTGCACATTGCAAAAATGCTTTAACAAAACACCAGAAAAACATGCACTTTTAAAGAAAATACAACACAGAAAAAATGAAAAATCAAATGCTGATACAAAATAAGAAAAGTAAAATGAAAATATTGTCTTTCTTTATGGCACTCAGGGTTTGATGAAAGGGAACGACAACTGATTTGGAAATAGATTAAGTATGAGTTTTTCTCTCATTTGAAAACTAAGCATCAAAGCTTTGCTTTGTTTAGACTCAAGGCTACACTTTATTTGAGGTGTGATGTTGGCAATCTGTGACTGATAAGCCATATTTAAATGCCATTGTCTAAGAGAGATTGTTTTCGTAATGTCTCAACTTGAAATAAGTGATCTAACCTAATTACTATGGCACTCTAAGTAGCCTTTGTGATATAACACATGAAGAGACAAATTCAGGAAAGAAAGGCAAACATAAAATAAGTACAGGTGTAAAACAAATAGAATAGTTATTAAATTATGCTTTTTCTGTATGTGACGTGTAGTTTGAATTATAAAAGAAAAAAATCACTTTTTGGAAAGAAAAACTTAACATTTGGGTGGAGTTCTCCTTTAAAACTAAATTAATAAATGTATAACTGATCAGGCATCAATCACAATTGCTGTAAACCAGTAATATGTCAGAAAAAAAGTCCGTTGCATCAATGTAGCGACTGAAGAAAACTTAATTTTTTTTATTCAAAAGTGTTTTGTAGGCAGATTCTCCTTGTTTAATGGTCATTTTTTCACAATAAGCTCTCCCAAATATATTTTTGATTTCTGTGCCCACTCTCTGGGTAATCCAGAAAACTGCACATAAATGCTCCTTCTTCTTTAGGCAAAAGTCCAATTTAATTGCAGGTAGACTTGGTAGAATACCTTTCCAGGGATTAAGGTGGGATCATATTTGAGGAATTGGATTGCCGTATATATCAACGGCAGTGTACAGATGGCTGTGTAGAGACAGCTCAATGCAATTTTGTGGATGGCCAGACCATGAGTCATCAAGTTGCAGTGACACTGTCTTTAGTTTCTTTGTGAGAGTGTAGCTGTATTGCTGTCTTTGGTAATATACTCATGCAAAGCTCTTTAGAGTCTGTCTGTAGTTGTACTAAATTGGAAGCTCACATTACTGAATGCGTAAGTATGGCTGTTCAGGTATCTCTGAAAAATGAAGACTGAATGAGTGTCTGTCTCTGACTTCCTGAGTATGGCTGCAGAGAGAAGGATGACTGCAGTATCTGAAAGAAGACTGATTATTTGACTCATAGTGTTCCCTGCAGTATATATATCTTGCAAAAGCAGGACAGATTAATTAAACCTATCTTTGTTCTTTCTCTGCTGTGGAGTGACTCCAAATGTTATTTTTCAGTGTTTGCCTTTGGAACAGCTTGTTTCTCTCTCACAGATTTATTGTTCTTTAAAAAATGTTCTGACAGAGAAAAGTGAGTATTTACTTTGTAGAACTTAAGTTCCTCATGACATCCCTTGAACTTGATTAACTTTTTGGATCTGTTGACATCTTAATTTCACAGAGCAGGATAGTGTCTAGTTTATATGTGCTTTGAAGTCCATCCCATATGAGAGGTACTGAGGGATCGCTAATACTTTTTAATAAAGCAAATATTAGTCCACATATCTAGGAGGCCCTTTACTTCCATCTAAAAAACGCAGAAGTTTTAAATAACATGGCTTGATGCACTTAGTTTTTCAGTGTTTTTGTTACGTGCTGACACGTTATTCATCCTAAGAATAGCAAAGTTAATACACAGCAATATATACAGGCAGAATTAATGAACGCGGTCAATATACAATGTCAATGACACTATGCAGGAGACACACAATTCTATACGAAATAGCATTAACAACAATAGAAATGCAAGTAAAAGTAATATGAAAATGTTGTGTCTTTCGGCTTTTCCCGGTTAGGGGTCGCCACAGGGGAATTCCGGTCCGCTAATGATTGGTAATTGATTTTTACGTTCCGAGTTACCAGCCTGACACACAACCTTCCATGTCTCCACGCAGAAGATGGTCTAGCTGAGAATTGAACCGGACAGCATCTTACTGTGAGGCGACAATGCTACCGCAGCACCACCACCACGGATCCAAAAGTAATATGAAAATAATAATGATTATCAATATTTGTAATATTGTTTTTTCTTTTAATCAAAGGCTATTTCTCTACATATCCAACTCCATTGTTGACAAATTACAGAGAAAGTCTTGAATAAAAACCTAGTGATGGAAAGGGCAACTCACCAATTGCATGATCAGTAGGTTCACAGACTGAACATATCCTTCATTTCAAGCAACAATACAAAGAATTCAGTGATTCTGTGAAATCATTACGCACATCATAGCCAAGAACTCAAGTTCAGTTTCCTAAACATTTTCCTCATCACTACAATATGATGTCATAGCTGGGCATTAGAATGCTTAGTGTGTCTATTTTAGCAACATTGTAATTCATTACTGTCAGATCCATGGTATAGTACAGGCCTGAGAAGGTGCATTTGTAGATTTTAGGAAATCCTGCAGATGCCTCATTATGGAGACAGAAGGTACACAGCAATTTAAAGCTCTGCAGTACTCATTCATTACTGGGAACCAGCACCGCTCATGTCAAACTGCACTAACGGCAGAATCAGTGTTATAAGAAACAGAATTAGAGGATTTTTTTGTGACTGGGGAATAAAAAGACCTGTGCAAGTAGCATTATTAATGCAGGATGTGGGATGGGAATTGGCAACATGCAAATTCTGTTTTAGATTCACAATAACATTAATAGTGTACATGGCTCTGCAATGCAGAGGGATAAAGCCCTGACAGGCAGAATGGTTGGAGGATGTGGCATACAGAAGGCCTATGATAAGAAAGTCATGTCTGTGCAGTGAATATCTTCATCAAGACATCCAAACTACAAAATTAAGTCTGCTAGAGCACTGCAGTTTTTATAATATACCCTGGGGTTTCTTTCTAATTGGCAGCTTAATTTGTATGAACACATTATTTAACTATGAGTCAGATATCACATTAAAAAAAAACAAGGCAGATTAAAAAAGTAAGTATCTTAATCCTTTAAATATGACATAAAGCCAACTGTCTGGCACACACACATGTACAGGCCTACGTGTTCATACCTACATACCTGCACTGCAGAACTGATGTTCTGTATTAGAATAAGTTATAACTGCGGTGGTGGTGCTACGGTAGCGTTGTCGCCTCACAGTAAGACGTTGTCCTGTTCAATTCTCAGCTAAAGCGTCTTCTGTGTGGAGACATCTGTGAATGGGCATACTTTCATTGAAGGTTGTGCGTCAGGGCTGGCAACTCAGCACGTAAAAATCTACTGCCAATCATTAGCGGACCGGAGTTCCGCTGTGGCGACCCCTAACTGGGAAAAGCCGAAAGACAAGACTTGTGTGACTGTATGTCTGCTTTAGTTACATATGAAGTATTATTGATCTAATCTCAAAAAACAGACTCTAGACAGAGAAAGAAAGAAAGAATACAAAATATTTTTGAATATATTAGTATGTTTAATATGCAAGCTGTTATGAACTTTTGCTACAATTTAAAACTTTAAAATAAAGAAGGAAAGGACAAGAAAAAGCTGTTTTGGCATATAGGAAGCTAAAACATTCACAAAGGAAATAATGTTCTATTTTAAATTAAGATTTTGTTTGAATGTTACAGTAGTCTCTTATTCAATATAAAAAGAATTTCATGAAAAAAAATCTTTAAGTATAGCTTTTGGTGTGACAACATTAAACAACTTTTATCCTTATTTTTATCAAATGAAATTTCTATTAAATAAACTACGTGAATGATATATGTATTGGGCTAAGCTATTGTGATGCTACAATTTATAATTTTTTGAATATTGTTTAATATTTGAGACAGCAAACAATGAATTCCATTGCGATTTCATACCAACATTAATGGTGTACCCAGCTCTGTTGTGCAGAGTGCTAAATCCTTGACAGTGCTCCAGATGACCCGAGTTCAAATAACACCTCAGGTGCTAAAAGAGAGGAGCAGAGAGGGTGAGAGGTGAGAGCCATGCAGCTCACACAATCTGAGAGGGGAGATTGGTAGTTTCCTGATGACTTAAAGTGATCCAATGCAAGATTAGGCTTGCATGATAGGAAAGCATCATTACTGGGATACTTGTGGCTTGGCACTTCCAAAGCAGGGATGGCAGCCCTGCATAATATGTGTAGGCATAGCCAGCGTTAGGCAACTGTGAAACCTGTAAATGTGGAGAACCTTAATCCCTCACTGCAAGTCATGGCCCCCAGGGATGTAGCCACCGTATTCAACAGGTGGGTTTCACCCAGGTTAGTGCCGTGGTTCATATCATGGTTTCATTTTTTTTTTCTGTACTTCCTCCTGATGTCAGGAAAAGATAGAATCCATCAGGTCCACTAAGGAGCAGATTGGTTGCAGCCTGGAAAGCTTTTTGTTTTGAAAGGACTCTGATTGGTCCAAATGAGGTTGTGACACTTCTGCATATGCATGTAACAAGCATTTTTACTAGTGTTTTGTTAGTTTTGCTGAGGAGAGATTCATTTTCTGAGACAGAGTGGAGTATGTGGATTGAACCAGACAAGTGGATGAGCTCTGGGTACCCTTTCAATATGCTTTTTCAACTGTCATTTTAAGGGCAAAGCCAAATACCTAAAAGGATTGAAACTGGCCTTGGGTCCTAAGAATGGATCAGTCTGTTTACCATTGGGGTGAGCAGCTGCTGTCCAGATTTTTGTCAAGTATTTTTAGTATGTTCCCAAAAACTTTCTGGCTTCTGGCAAATCACTGAGGATTGAAGTCACTGAAGAAATGACATACATTTATGTTTCATACCTTATATCTTTCAGAAAATGCGGGCTAAGACAAATTAAGTTCAGCAACTTTCTAAATTTATAAGAACAATATTTAAAACATGTTCCTATCTGTGTTCCTTTGTTGTCTCCAGATTTATTGTGTTAAGAAGTTGAGAAAGGGGATCTTTGTAACTGTATACATATTTAAATGTCCCCTGCATTTCTTCTTCTTTATTTTTGGCTTTGTCCAGAATGTCCTGAATTCTTGTGTTATGTATGGAGGGAAGGAAGGGCAGGCAGCAAAACAAATATGAAATGCCATTTGTTCTCCCATTATTTTTGACTTTGCCCAGAGTTGCACTAATAAGAGGTGGGGTGGGGGGGACTGTGAGAATGTTGCAGAGTGGCCAGATTTTGTTTGATATCTTCGGTGGTAATAGCAGGCTAGGGGGAGATGTGGTGCAGTCAGAATGTTGCAGAATGGCCAGATTTTGTTTGATATCTTCGGTGGTAATAACAGGTTAGGGGGAGATGTGATGCAGTCAGAATGTTGCAGAATGGCCAGATTTTGTTTGATATCTTCAGTGGTAATAACAGGTTAGGGGAAGATGTGGTGCAGTCAGAATGTTGCAGAATAGCCAGATTTTGTTTGATATCTTCGGTGGTAATAACAGGTTAGGGGGAGATGTGGTGCAGTCAGAATGTTGCAGAATGGCCAGATTTTGTTTGATATCTTCGGTGGTAATAACAGGTTAGGGGGAGATGTGGTGCAGTCAGAATGTTGCAGAATGGCCAGATTTTGTTTGATATCTTCAGTGGTAATAACAGGTTAGGGGAAGATGTGGTGCAGTCAGAATGTTGCAGAATAGCCAGATTTTGTTTGATATCTTCGGTGGTAATAACAGGTTAGGGGGAGATGTGGTGCAGTCAGAATGTTGCAGAGTGGCCAGATTTTGTTTTATATCTTCGGTGGTAATAACAGGTTAGGGGGAGATGTGGGGCAGTCAGAATGTTGCAGAATGGCCAGATTTTGTTTGATATCTTCAGTGGTAATAACAGGTTAGGGGGAGATGTGATGCAGTCAGAATGTTGCAGAATGGCCAGATTTGTTTGATATCTTTGGTGGTAATAACAGGTTAGGGAGAGATGTGGTGCAGTCAGAATGTTGCAGAGTGACCAGATTTTGTTTGATATCTTCGGTGGTAATAACAGGTTAGGGGGAGATGTGGTGCAGTCAGAATGTTGCAGAATGGCCAAATTTTGTTTGATATCTTCGGTGGTAATAACAGGTTAGAGGAAGATGTGGTGCAGTCAGAATGTTGCAGAATGGCCAGATTTGTTTGATATCTTTGGTGGTAATAACAGGTTAGGGAGAGAGGTGGTGCAGTCAGAATGTTGCAGAATGGCCAGATTTTTTTGATATCTTCGATGGTAATAACAGGTTAGGGTGAGATGTGGTGCAGTCAGAATGTTACAGAGTGGCCAGATTTTGTTTGACATTTCCAGGAGGGAGAAAAGCAAAATGTGCAAAGATGTCATAGTGTATATTATGTATAGAGTCTGCTAAGAAATGTTTGTACACCGGGTAGTTTTGTTTATAAGAACAATGTTTAAGCTTTTCCTGATGTTACGCCTTTGTTTTTGATTTTGTACAGAGTAGTGCTAATGTGGGGGCTGTGAGAATACAAGAATGTTGCAGAATAGCCGGGTTTTGTTCAACGTCTTCCTCAAAAATGTGTTTTTTTAGTCCAACATTCCAAATTGAAGTTGATGAATAATTGTCTTGAGCTTCAGACTTAATATTCTTAAGAAAATACATGCTACTGCAAAATTTCTTCTAGCATCTGTCTGTCTAAAAAAAATCTCGACAATGGGTCCCTGATTGTATCCGCTTGTCCTGCTGTTATTTTTGTAATTATCCAGAATTCTTGTGCTATGAGGTTGAAAGTAGGGACTATGAGACTATTGCCAAATGGCCAGATTTTTGTGTGTGAAATAGCCTTGAGTTTATGCCTTTGTTCTAACATTACCTATATATAGCATTGTCCAGATTTCTTGTGCCAAGTAGTTGAGAGATGGGGGTTGTGGTGGAATATTGCGAATGTCCAGATTATGTTGGAAATGTGTCTGAGTTTGTCTTTATCCCACCATTGCATTTACATTTAGCATTTGTACAAATGTTTTGTGATATGCAGTTGAGAGATGGATGGGTGGGGGGGGGGTGCTGTGTGGAATATAGCCAAATGTTCATAGCTTTCTGTTTGTAAAAGCAGTATTTAAATTGTGTCCTTGACTTTATACCTTTATCCTACCATTATTTTGGTTTTGTCCAGTTTTCTTGTGGTAGGAGGTTGACAGATATGGTGGGGGGGGTGACAATGCTGCAGAAAGTCCAGATTATCTCTGACATTTTTGGTCTGTACATCAGAAAAAAAAGTTCTTTCATCAAAACAGTCTCTGGAATTTCCCAGGTATGTCACCTGTATGTCTTGTGTGTCTGTAGTATCTTCTATATGGCTGTTTTGTATGTCTCTTCAGTCTGACTGCTCTGCATGTCTGCAGTTATCTTGTGTGGTGGAGTCAGTCTGACTAATGCATCTTATGTATTCAGTCTTGTTGCAGTGCAGTATACATCTTTTGTGGGTGTCTGTTCAGTTTTGCTGTAGTACTTTGTTTGGTGTGGAGGTCTCTGTCTTTTTTCTAATTTCTCCAAATCTTTTGGATTTCTAATACCATGATTAGAATGGACCCCATTCCTAAGTCAAAGTATGATTAAAGTTCATGAAATTAGTATTGTTTCAATCTTTGATGTCAGCCAAAAGTGCTCTTCACAGCACTCGGAATGTTCCAGGTAATGACTCCTTCCGCAATTCGTACAGGGTTATATGAACGGGTAACATATCTAAATATGATTGTAAATTCTTTCTTATAAGACCCATTGCTCCTACTTTTATTGGAACTGTCTTGGTATCTTTCTTCCACATTGTGCTCATTTCTGCCTGCAGATCCTGGTATTTTATGACTTTGTGTCTCTCTCTGTACCTAAGACACTATAGTCACTGGGTGTGGTGATTTCAATGATCAATGCTACTTTGGTCTTCTTTTCTTGGACCCCTATATCCAGTTTTCTAACATCTATCTTTTGAACTGTTGTTAATGGGTGATCCCATGTGATTTAAACTTCATCATTTTCTATGATGCCTTGTGGCTCATGTTTCCATTGTTTTTCAGCCACTTCGATACCATAATGTTTGCACAATTCCCAGTGCAACAGTCTCGCCACATTATTATGCCTTTCAGTATACAGTCCTTCTGCCATTACTGTATTGCAACCAGCAACAAGGTGTGTGACTGTTTCTAATTTGGTTTTACAAAATCTACATTTGTCTGTTTTTCTCACATGTTCAATGGACTTTGTAAACCAGTGTGTACGTAGCCCACTATCTTGGGCCCCCAATATTAACCTTTCATTTCTTGGTTTGAATTCTCCTCTCCGTAACCATTCCTGCGTTTGTTCATGATCAACATGAGCCTCTTCCAGAAGTTTTCTATACTTGCAACTATATTTATATTTTTTCCACATTTCTTCCCTTCTCATCTGGTCCTTCACTTTATATTCTTTCTTTTGTTTTTTGGCACATTCAGTTGCTGCCTGGTTTTTATCTACTTCTGGTTTGATTTCCATTTCTGTTTGACGTCGATATGCTTCTGCTAAATTAAGCAGAGAAGTCATTTTAGATTTATTCTCTTCATGTTTCAAACATTCACTACATTTGGATCTTGTAAAGTCATTAGATATGTGTGGAGTCCCACGACTGCAGATTTATACATGTAATCAATTTCAAGGAGGCCCATCCCTCCTTCAGAACAGGGAATATATAATGTTGGTATACATTGATTTTTATAAATCATTTGGTGAGCATGAAGCATGCTTCTTGTTTTAATATCTAATCTATCCAACACTTTTTGGGACCAATCAGTTACTCCAAAACTGTACGTTAGGACAGGAAGAGCAAATTGATTTATAGCTTGGATCTTGTTCCTAGATGTCAATGCTGTTCTCAGGATTAATTTAAATCTTCTAAATTATTCCTTTTATTCACATTTGTTCATGTTTTATTGCGGATCCTTCATCAATTCCCAAGTATTTATACACTCCCTCTTGCTCAAGTTTTTTTATATTACATTCTTGTCTCAAACTGATATTTTCCTGGTGTTGCAGTTTTCCTTTTTTAAAGGTTGCTTTTGCACATTTATCAAGACTAAATTACATTCTAATATCATCTGAAAAAGTTTTGACAACCTGCAGCTGTGCTTTCAGTTCTTCATCTGATGAGCTCTACAGTTTTAAATCATCAACAAAGAGAAGATGAGAAGTCATCAGACTGTTGTTTTCTAGAAGCCAAATTGTAGCCATAGGCTTAGCTGTTAAGTAAACAGCTTAATGGATTAATGGCATGGCAGAATAGCAACAGTGACAGAGAGTCACCCTGGAATATCCCCTTTGAAATTTTACCCCTGGGATAATAATCTGTCCTTTATCATGGCTTAATTGCAAAGTGGTCTACCATTGTTTCATGGTTACTGTAATGTAGTCAATCAGCGTAGGATGACACTTACACATTTTAAGCATACTTTTATCCATGAATGTGGGATACTATTGAATGCTTTTTTTGTAGTCAATCCATGCCATACTTAGATTCTTCCCCTTTTTACAGTTCTCCACTATAACTTTATTTAACAACAAATGATCCTCTGTTCCATATAGCTTCCTTTTATTGCCCTTTTGTTCTACTGCCATAATTGAGTTTTCTTCTAAAGGACTATAAACTCTGTCAGTGTCAATTCCCATGTATAGTTTATATGTTGTCGGAAGGCAAGTTATTGGTCTATAATTTTTAGGGTAGCTTGCAGGTTCACTCTTAAGTAAGAGCATTGTTTTGCCTGTTGTTAGCCAGTGTGGTGTCTGTTCGGGGTGTGCATATAAATAATTCTTATTCATGGCTAAATCCTCATCCAGAGATGTTATACTTTTAACCAAAAGTTAGGTACTGCATCTAGGCCTGGGGCTTCCAGTTAGAGGCTTTTCTTAACTTTGTTTCATTCTCTCTGGCTGTTATTACATCCCATTTCCTATCCTGTACCTTTAAACTTCTTATTCTTTCTTTTACTTCTTCTATCCATTTAGCATCCTGTTATGTTTCACAGGATCTTCATAGGTACTTCTCCAAAATGTATCTACTTCCTCTTTTTTTTGGTGGTCTTTCAATTTCTTTTACCTTATTTCCCAGTTCTCTATAAAACTTTTTTGGGTCATCAATAAATTACTTATTTTTTACTTTTCCCTTATATTTCTCTTCTAAGTTTTTTCCGCCTGTGCTGAAATTTTTAGTTTGTTATTTGTGATAGTGCATGATAGATCCTGGTCTGTTCTAATATTGTGCATTGCTTTAATCACATCTATCTTTCTTAGTATTTTTGTTGATCTATTCCCTCTTCTATAATCTTCTAACAGTGACACTTCTTGTCTTAATTGCTTTATAGTTTTCTCTATTTGATATTTCCATGATGGTATTCAATTTCTCCCCTTCCTTTTCTTCAATACCCTGTGATCTTGAGGTAGACCTTTATCAGTTATTAATTTAGCAGCACTGTAATATAGCCTGTTTACTTCTGTGGTATCACATAGATCTCTATGAACAGTCCTAATTACTGTGTTCATTTGTTTTATCAGACTTCTTACTTTTTGGGTTTTATTGACCTTCTGCAGTCTATTTCTCTCATTGATCTTAATATATCTATCCATGTTCATTAAATCAAGTAACTCTTCTCTTAGCTCATTTTCTTCCAAACTGATGGCACATCCCTTGTTTTCCGTTTCGTTTCCTGTGGGCATTCTATAGAAAGTGTTATAGCATCTTCCTGTGGCACATTCTCTTCAATTTCATCCTGTGTCATCTGGTCTATCATATGAAAACAAAACTCACTGGTATATCACTCCTCAACACTGACTGCATCAGAGTTTCCACAGTTTCCTGTTCCTTTCCTTGCTGTCTAGCTTCAAATCAATGTTTATACTGGTTTCCTGTAGAAGATTCCAAAATATCTGGATATGGCACCTGACCAATTGCTTCCTTTTCCACTGGGTTCCTCTTAATTTGGATATCCATTGCTGTATCATGTTGTGGTGCTTTCTGCATTCAATTTTCTACACTGAATCCTTCTCTTTGCAGCTGCTCCATAACCTCAATTTCTATTTCTTTGACTTCTCCATTACTAATCTCTTTTTTCTATTTTCCCTATTAGTCTTCTTATTTTTTTGTATTGTAAAGTTTTCGATATCCAGATCCCTTTGCCTGTATTTCTCTTCAAATATCTTTGGTGCTGCTTTTTGTATTAGTTTATTTTATTTATTTTATTTTTATTTTATTTTTGTTAACTGGGAAAGTCCGACTGGACACAGGTCCTTTTTCAGCCGAGGCCCGGGGAGAAAAGCTCCATGATACAATACAATATTAGATTAAAACAGTACAAAGCAATTCTTAACATTTATAAGTAGTACAAAGGACCATTTACATGGCATGTGATAACTCTAGTAGAATATACAGTCAGTACTCTAGTAGAATATACAATTAGTACAAATAATACAAATATATATACATTTTTTTTTCTCCCTTCGAAATATTAGTAAATATAAAGTTGTAATACATTTATGCTTTAGTATAACCGAGAAGTAAATAAATGCCCATAGTGGCATAAAATAGGGTAAAGGTATAGGTAGGATGAGAGTAAGATAAGCTCTGTAGGTATTGTGTTGGTCTAGAAACGGATTAGAGTGTTCTTCAGGTACGGGATATAGTACAGAACAGTACAAGTGTTGGAATGTTTACTGCTGTTAGATTGATGAAATGTTAGGATGAATCTGTGGGATAGCAGTAGAGCTCAGTAAAGGAAAATGTTGTAGTGTAGCATAGTCCTTGCAACTGAGCATAGATGTTGCTACCCTGGGGTATAGCAAGAGCAGAGCCAGATGTTAGAATAGTAGGATTTCAAGAGGTGTTTGAAATGGGTGCAAGAAGTAGTGCTGGTTATATTGTTTGGGAGTGAGTTCCAGGTTTGTGCTGTTGTGCAGGCAAAGAGAGATTTACCTGCTTCATTTTTATGTCTAATTACTTGAATGAGATTTTGGTTGCTAGATCTCAGGGCTCTAGTGGTGGTGTAGGGCTTAATTAGTTGTTGGAGGGCAGGAGTTTTTTCAGGGTAGTAGTAGAGTTTATGTGCAACTATGGCTTGATTGAGTCTAAGTAGCTGAGGAAGTTCCAGCCACTTGAGTTGCATTAGGTAAAGACAGTGATGGGATCTATTTGAGGGGTCTGTTGCAAATTTGGCAATTTTGTTATAGCATGATTCCATTTTGTGAAGTTCGGTCCGGTGAAGGTTAGTTAAGATAGGGGAAGCACAGAGAAGGATAGAGAGGAGGTGGCTTCTTGCAATAGTGGCTTTGGTCTGATTAGTCATGAACTTTTTATTTCTATAGAGCAGACCCAGTTTTCAGTTGACCTTTTTGATGGTTTGTACTATATGGATATCATACTTTAGGTGGTTATCAATGTCAACTCCTAGTAGTTTGGTGTGGTTGGTTGGTGTGATTTGAATATTGTTTTTGGAGTTTATAGTGAGGTTATAGTCTGAGTTGGATGACCTGCCAGGGGTGAATAGTATTAGTTTGGTTTTCTTTGGGTTGAGAAGAAGTTGTATTTTAGTAAACCAGGTTTCTGCTAGGGTAAAGTTGTATTGGGTGATGGTGTGTAGTTCCTTAATGCTGGTGGCAGCACAGGTTATGGTGGTGTCATCAGCATATTGAACTACTGTAGCAGTGGGTAGTGAAGAAGAAATGTCGTTAGTGAAGAGGGAGAACAGTAGTGGGCCAAGGATTGATCCCTGTGGGACTCCTATGGAAACTGGTAAGAGGGGGGACAGCTTTTCTTGCCAGAGAACTGCTTGTTGGCATTCTGATAAATAGCTGCTGAACCAGAGTATGGTGGAGGGGCAAATATTGAGACTAGATAGAGTATTGAGGAGCAGATTGTGGTTAACCATGTCAAAGGCTTTTGATAAGTCGAGGAAGATGGAAGATACGAAAAGACCTTGGTTTCTAAAGTGATTGACTGTATTGGTATAGGATAGAAGGGCAGTGGTTGTGCTGTGGGAGGGTCTGAAGCCATGTTGGGAGTTGGATAGTAGTTTATTTTGTTGAAGATATTGCATTAGTTGCAAGTGGACAACTCTTTCTAGAATTTTGATAAGGGTGATAGTATGGCAATTGGACGATAGTTGGTTAGCTCTAAGGAGTTGCCACCTTTATGCAGAGGGACAATATGGGAGATTTTCCAGTGGGTGGGAACTTTGTGTTCTGAGATTGATCTATTAATAAGAATTGACACTGGGTAGGATATGGTGTCTGCTGCTATCTGAAGGAAATCAGCAGGGAGTTTATCGGCAGCTAGTGTAGTTGGTTTTAGCTTCCTAAGGAGGTTTGCAACCATTTTAGTGGACACTGGTTGCAGGGAAAAGGTAGAGAAATTATTTTTTGTATGACTGTTATATGCGGTAGAAGATTGTATAGGGGTATCATTATTTTTCTGGGTATTGGCTAGATTTTGAACTGTTTGTGTAAAGAATTTATTAAATTGAGTGGGAATATCATCTTGGTTGTTTGGCAGTACAGGGGTGGGAGTGGATGCTTTTCCAGGGTGAAGTAGTCTATTAATGGAGGTCCAGAATTTATGTGGGTTATGGCTTTATTTATCCTGTAGGTTTTTGTAATAGTTGGACTTGTCTAGTTTAGTTAGTCTCTTGGCTATATTACGTAGTTCTGTATACTTTGACCTTAGGATAGTGTTTGTATCTTTGTGGGAAGCTATCCAGAGTTTGTCCCTTTCTTTCATTATCTTTTTTGTCTCTTTGGTGAGCCACGGGGCTTGGTGGGTTTTTGTCCTGATGGATCTAGTAGGGGCATGATGGTCTAGGATATGTAGAAAGGTAGAGTTAAAGTACTGTACAGCTTCGTTGAGAGGTAGTTGTTTAAGAGGGAGCCAGTTGCAGCAATTTAGTGCTTTATTAAAGTCATTGGCTCTGAAGCTTTTTTATTACGTATTATTTTTAGTAGAGGTAGGTTGGGTAGGTGTTGGGTCTTGCTCCTAATTAGGTAGGTGGGTTGATGATCACTTAGACTGTCAGGTAAACAGCCAGATTGATGTACAAAAGTGGGGTGAGATACCAGAATCCAATCCAAAATGGATTGACGTTTGGTTGTTTTGTCTGTCCTAGTGGGGGTTGTGATTATTTGGGAGAACCCGTAAAGGTTGATATGCTCTGAGGGATAATCTTTGGAGCAGTTGGCCCAATCTATGTTAAAGTCACCTAGTATTGTTTCGTAAGGGAGGGAGAGTGACAACCAACTTAACATGTTTTCCATAATGGGATTGTTGTTACCTGGGGGTATATATGCCCCTGCGATGATTATTTGTTTGTTTGGGTTTAATTTAAATTTGGCTAGGATAAGTTCTACGTTGTTGATTTCTTCATTATTATAGTCAAGTAGTTCTAGTGAGAGGTGGCTTTGGAATAGAATTGCTACACCTCCACCCTTTTTACCTGTCCTGTCTTTACACAAGATATCATAACCTGGGGCTATGATCTCATTATTGTGGTGATCAGGTTTAAGCCATGTTTCTGTTAGTACCACTATGTCAGGTTTGTATAGTGCTAACAAGGCATGCAGGTCATGTATTTTGTTTAGTATGCTTCTTGCATTGATATTTAGGAGGAGGAGAGATGCTTTGGGCTTGAAGAAATGGGGAGTTGGTAGCTTTATTTTGGCTTTTTCTGTTGAGGTAGGGCCGGGATTTGGGTGAATGTCTCCACAGCAGGAGAGTTTTAGGAGTAAGTTTAAGTATAGTTTGGTGAGTTTATTCAGAATTTTAGATAACTTGAGTGAGGTATGGGTGTTAGGTTTTATTGCTAATTTGTTATAATAGAGAGATGGGGTTAGAAAGGATGTAGAGTTGGGGGTTGTAATAGGAGAGTTTAGAAGTTGTGTGTGGTAAGTTATGGGTTTGGTTTGCCATGGGGGTGGAAAAGGGATATTTAGATGGGTGTGATAGGAAGAGAGTATAGAGAGTAGAAGTAGGATGGAGATAGTTGCTTGATAAAATAAAAGTTTATGGAGAAGGGGGTGTTGTATGCTATACATGTTTGAATTAGTGTGAGGATAAAGTTGCTTTGGAAGTAAAATTGGTGAGTAGGTTAGGGTGGAGATGTTGTGGGTGTGGTGGTAGTGATAAATGTTGTGCTTGATTGCTAGGAGGTTTGGTGGTTGAAATATGTGTTATAGTTGAATGGAGTGATGTAATAGGATAATTGGGGGGGGGGGTGAGTTAGTTTTGCTTTCTCCTTTGCATAAATATTAGACCATATTAAATCTCTTTTCCTTTCCCATATCCATATTTCTTCTTCACATATCTCCTGATCTTCTTGCTTTTTCTTGTTCTGGGGACTCACTCCATCATACTGTGATGTAGTCTGTCTTAGACCTTCTACATTAAATCCTTCACTTGGGAGGAACTCCATACCTTCAACTTCTATTTCTTTAACTTCTGCTTTACAAATCTTCTTTTCCACATTACATCTTTGTGCTGTTAATTTTGTATATGTTCCATATCTGGATGCTTTTGTCTGTATTTCTCTTCAAATATCTTTGAGACTGCCTTCTCTCTATTAGTTAACTTGGCTTTCTCCTTTGCATAAATATTGCACCATATCAAGTCTCTCTTTCTTTCCCATGTCCATATTTCTGTTTTATACTTTTCAAATATCTCTAGGTTTTGTTGTTTATATTTTCTCACTTCCTCAGATACTTCTTTTTCCAAACAGATCAAAGTTTCTTGATCTATATACTGTTTTTCAATAATCTGTTGTATTAATGAATGCAAATTTTTATTTTAAGCTTCTGACAGTTTTTCCTGCGGAAGTATTTTTCTTTCCTGTAATTTATGGTCTATATATCAGTGTCGCCTTGGTGAAATTTTGTGAAAATATGGTTCACCTCGCAAAAGTACTCACCAAGACCTGAGGATGAATTCCATTTCAGCACTACTACTTTCCTTTGCTTGCTGACTTTTCATCTCTCCATTAGGACCCCATCATCTCTCCATTAGGACCCCATCTCTGTCCTGTGAGTGGCTGTCTATGTTCAGTCTTGTTGCAGTGCTGTCTTTGCCTTGTGTGGGTTTCTCTGTCTTGCATGTGGGAGTCTGTGTGGGTATATTTGTGTAACTCTGAGGGACTGGCTACCTTGATGTGGTACAGAAGCTTGTCATAATGTAACAACAGCATTGCTACTAAATGCCATTCACTGTGTTTACCTTTGTGAGACTGGCTACCTTGTTATGATAAAGAGGCTTGTCATAATGCTACATTGCTATAACATGCCAGCATGTGCATATACCTCTTCAGTGGCTACCTTACTGTGGTATTGAGACTTATAATGTAACAAATGCGGGTCTATATCATATGAGTGAATAGGAAAAACCACGAACGCTCATAATCTTGAAAGTACCGGACCTCAAAGTGCTGTTTCTAAGATTGTGTTGCAGTGAAGAATGGAATATTTGCCCTTTGCTCACTGTAGTGCAATCTTGGAGTTGGAATATATATTTAGTGGGGGTGCAGCCCCCCACAATAGCAAGTTCGAGGTCTGGTACTTTCGAGATTGTGAGCATTCGCTGTTTTTCCTATTCGCTCATATTATATAGACCCACAAATGCTAGTCGGGGTATGTACTTGATGCAATACTATTCACACTAAAAGTCATTGTAATGGTCTATTGCACACAAACAGTTTATACAGTGATGATAAAAGGGGGTGCTTGGACGACCTTGACAGGGAAGGGACATGGCAGTAACATGGTTACACCTTACATCCTCCTGGGTAGGGCCTCTAACTTGAAACTTGCTGGGGGCCCCCAAAATGCTAGAGCCAGCCCTGTGTGTGTAGGCATGCATGTATGCATAGGAATATGCATGCATGCATCCTAAAGGTGAGTAGAAGAACTCTGTAATGATGCAGGTGCTAATGTTACCCACTAAGAGTAGAGGTATGAACTACAAATACACCTGTTAGATTATGTCCTGGGGAACTAAAAGTACTGACAAGAAAGGGGAAGTGTTGTGTAGATTCAGTTAACATCCATTCTGAAACATGAATTCCCCTAGTTTTAGTGTATGAAGCCAAACCCTTAGACCTCTGTCACAAGAGTATCACCTCAACAGTAAAGGATGACAGGAATAAATATTGGCTGATATGCAAGGCACCGTCATGGCTGCCTGGATGATGACCATTGCCCTTGAGGCTGCTACATAATATGAGAGAATGAATGGGCTCAAGGCCAACTGAAGAACAATATCAATGGCCACTACCTGTATTGCAGCTGTGACACCCAGGACTGGGAATGAATTTTTTAGACCCCAACGGCATGCCATATAGTGATACAATGTATCCAGTGCTAACTTTACCATGTGACTTGTGGACCATATGTTCT
Organism: Protopterus annectens; assembly: GCF_019279795.1. Taxonomy (NCBI): domain Eukaryota; kingdom Metazoa; phylum Chordata; order Ceratodontiformes; family Protopteridae; genus Protopterus; species Protopterus annectens. Next base: position 678,628,879 of record NC_056751.1, on the reverse strand, counting down.
GGCTTTTAATATTTTTGAATGAAGAAAATATCATTAACATTTGGCATGATGGCAGAAAGCACTTAAAAAAAAAAAAAAAAAAAAAAAAAAAACAGGTGCACCCACAGGAGTAGAGGTGCAGACACATGACCAAAGGGTGGTCAATGGCTGAAGAAATTCAAGCTGAGAAAAGAAGGCAGTCATCATGTATGTGTTATGCACCCCATAGCAAGAAGATTCTGGATAAGAACAAGGCTAATAATGCCTATAGGGATCAGGTGTTGCAGGGCATGCCAATGCTATGTTTGGCCATAGTAGCAAAGCACAATTTAACATTGAATAACTGATATTATCCAGCATGTGCACAATAAAAAGTATTTAAGAGATAGAAAATGCACCAGGGTCAGGACAGCCCAACAGAGCATCCTCACAGAGAGAGAAGAGTTCCTGTTATCCCTCTTTGAAGACAGCAACCACTCACTCACAGCAGAAGGAAGCCTGGATGTGAGGGTTGAACTGGAGCCATTGCTGTGTGTGTGTGTCAACCAGGGGTATACCGGGCTGAAAGGGTCTAAATAATATGAGCGAATTGTACAAATTGCGAATGCTCATAATATTGAATGTACCGGACCTCAAAGTGCTTTTTCTGAGATCAAGGTACATTGAACAATGGGATATTTGCCCTTCCCTCGCTGTAGTGTCATCTTGGAGTTTGAATATATATTTAGCGGTGGGTGTGGGGGTGCAGCCCCCCACAATAGGAAGTTCGAGGTCTGGTACGTTCAATATTATGAGCGTTCGCAATTTGTGCGATTTGCTCATATGATATAGACCCAGCTGATATGCCCATATGGCACAGTGGCTCACCTCTATCACTGCTATGTCAGTGGTAAATGCGCAGCTGCATCCTGCAGTCTGAGGTACAGATATCACCTTTGAATTTGAAGCCTTATTATTTATTGGTCTGTGCCCCACAGTATGGTAGGCTGTCAGCTATATTTCAACATAACTTGTGTCTGCTTTCACTGGCATTATTTCTGTAGAGTCAAGTATAACTGGGCAGGACATTATTGTTGCATGATAAGCCTGCCCATAACACAGCCAGTTGAAACAGTGGCATTGTTAGCAACATTAAGAGTGAAAGGCCCACACGTCTGCAGATGTGCTTATAGACACCACTGCTGACTGCCCTGCATCTTCTGTGTTTAGTGGTGGTTGGCCTGCCCATGAAATCCTGTAGCAGGGTGCTCAGTTCTCACCTGCACACAATGATGGATGTGGTGCTGTCTTTGCATTGTGCATACACTGTACATGGAAGAGGTATATAGCCGTCCATCAACACCACCAAAGCTCATATTTATTTGCAGTCCCAGTTGTCACTGTGGGCATTGATCACCAGATATGCATGTCAATGATCCAGGCACAGAGATATATAAATAAAATAAAAAAATAATAAAATGACCAGTTAGCAGTCCAAAAATGGAAGTTTAATAAAAAAACACATAAAAATACACATGGTTAAACACTTTCATCAATAAGACATCATCAGAATCATGAACAAAACTGAGGAAGTGACCTATAAAAATACATAGATTGACATACCTATAATAGGACCAATCCGTTTGGTGAAATAAATACCAGTCAGATGGAAATGTTAATAAAATATGAATAGAGAACCTATCATAAGTTCCTGTCAGTCAGAATACAGAATTGCTTCTTTTATTCAATGGTAAAATTCTCAGGGTGAACAAACAAATAGGATCATATAGCATAAACACCAATCAAATGGAAAATGCTAATAAAGTATAACAGAGAGCCAATCATAAGTTCCTGCCAATCAGAATACAGTATTGCTACAACATATAGCATACAATTATTTAAAGTTTTGATGTCCTAAGTTTCAACTCACTGGCAATTGAAATGGCATCATTTAGTCCTGGGAAGTTCATAGCATCCATATGCAATTGCCAAAGCATTTCTCAATGTAGTAATTGATTTTCCCAGTCCCCCAAGAAAGCTGCTACATCGGTTTTCTCCAAAATACAAAACGTAAACATGGAGATGTTGTGACAGTGAGAGGTGTGTTTAGCCAATGCACTCCTGTTATCATTCTTCGAAATGCTGTGTACAGGCTGATAAATTCTTCTATTAAAGTTATTGTTAGTTTTTCCAGTATAGAATTCTTAGCATGTAAAACACCTAGCCATGCATGAGACCTTATCAATCAAACAATTGTACCTGCCTTTAACGAGCCACTTTGAAACTTTTTCAAAAACTTACAGTGCTGAAATCAGTCTTAATATAAGGGCATTGATGACAGCGGCCTCATTTCTGCGTCATTAATGAGCCATTGTATGAACCTCTAATAGGTCTTTCAAGAATGTTTTTCAAATTTCGCCGATTCTTATAGGTAA
>NC_056751.1:678461486-678621486 GCF_019279795.1 Protopterus annectens | reverse complement strand
TCTCTTAAAGAGGGCTAGTGAGATGCTCTCCTTGATATGTATGAGAAGTCTATTCCAGAGCATCAGCAGTCTCTGGGTTATGAGCCTGTCCCTCCAGCATGTTCTGTTGATTGTGGTAATGAGGTTGAGGTCTCTGGAGCTTGTGGTGTGGAGGGATTGGGATTTCTTTAGATGTAGCATTTCTAACAGAGCTGGGTTAGACATGGCTTTGTAAGTCAAGCAGAGATTGCTTCTTAGTAGACGATATGTGACAGAGAATAGCTGGAGTTTTTTGAATCTGTCCATATAGGACATGTGTTTAAGGCCTAGGATCCTCTTTGTGAGATACTTTTGTGGCCTCTCCAGCTGTTGCAGGTGTCTAGTGAGGTACACGCCAAATGGGGCATTATACTCTATGATTGGTGTAATGAGGGAAGAGTAGAGAGAAATTATGGCCTCTTTCTTCCTGGATGCAAAACTCTTGGTAATGAGATGTGCCACATAGAAGGACTTTCTGACCACAGTGGCAAACTGGTGGTTGAAGGAGAGGTAGCTGTCAACCATTGTCCCCAGATCTCTTATAATGCCTTCAGTGTTCAGTGGGCTTCCATTGATGTGGTAATTAGTGGCAAATGAGTTTTTCCCAAAGGGAATGACAATGCATTTTTGGCATTAAGCTGAAGGCCATGGTTTCGACACCAGTCATTGGTCTCAGTGAGGCCTTTCTGTAGGATGTCTGCATTACTTGGGGAGTTAATAATGACTCCCAGCTTGTAGTCATATGTGAATTTAGTCAGCCAGAGTCCCTCTGTGTTGGCTTGGACTTCTGAGAAGTAGATGCCAAATAGGAAAGGACCCAGGACCAATCCCTGTGGGTCTCCACTCGTGACTGGTCACCAGTCTGACTATGAGTCCGCTACTTTCACACTGTGTGTTCTGTTTGTGAGCCAATTTGCAACCCAACTAATGATATAGGGGATGATGCCTAGTTTGGTGAGTTTATCAATAATTCCTGCGTGAGGAATGGTACCAAAGGTATTGGCCAGATCAAGGTAGGCTAACTGAACTGCCTTACATTCATCCACCACTCTGGTGACTGACTCAAAGAAGTCAACCAGGTTAAGCAGGCATGATCTACCTTTCACAAAACCAAATTGCATGGGATGTAGAGTTTGGAGATTCCCTATACCCTTGTTAATTAGGTCCATAATGTGCCCTCCATAGCTTTACATATCAGACTTGTCAGGCTAATGGGGTGATAATTTCCCGTGTCTATATTCCCTCCTCCTTTATGGAGAGGGATGACTGTAGCAGCATGCCATTCAGTAGAGACAAAGCTTGAGGTGAGGCTGTGAGTGAACAGAGCACACAGTTGTGGTGCCAGTTCATTTTGTAATTCATGTAGAACACAGCCAGGGATATTGTCAGGTCCCATGGAAGCTGTATTCTTGGCCTTAGACAATGCAGCTTTAACCTGTGCTGCAGTAATGCAGGATGCTCAGCATTCTTCTGGTATTGAAATTGGTCCTTTACCGGGGAGAGAGAGGGGTAAAGTTGAAACTGAATCTGTTGGCCAGTATATTGACAATATCTGTTGGCTCGATATAGGAGGTAACATTGTGCAGTAACTCAGAGCAAACCTGGGTATTGCCATGGTGATTCTTGATATAACTAAAGAAGGCTTTGTGGTTGTTTTTAGTGTCTGCCACAATCCTGCCTTCATAGCAGGCTTTGGAGGTTTTTGATGAGGGATCTCAACTTTTTATTGAGGCTAATCAGGGAATTTTTCCAGTCTTGGGACTTCACCTTTTTCTGTAACAATTTCTTCCTTCTGTTGTAGAGTTTATTAATGGCAGGGGACCACCAGACTGGCTTCTTTTTTTTAGAAGAGAGTGTCTTGGTTCTGTTTGGTATGGTTAGTTCCATGCATTTATGTACATGTTCGTACAGTGCACTGGTGTATGATTTGGCAGTCATGCATCTATTTTCCATTGACATGGGTGCCATGAAGTTAACCACCTATGTTTTTACGTGTCCAAAGTCAGCTTTGGAGAAGATTTTCATGGTGGATACCTTTGCAAGGGGTGTGGGTGAGATGTGGATTTTCACGGGGATTAGTCTGTGGTCAGATCTAACCAGGGAGGAATTGACTATTGATGTTGAACAATGGTTGCCAATGATAGTAATAACCAGGTTAAGGATGTTGCTTCCTCTAGTGGAAATAAGAATGAGATGGTTCAGGGCATTGGAATTGATAAATTCCAGGAAGCATTGGGCCAGTGCATTGGTGCTTGAGTAGTTTTCCCAGTTGATGTAGGGGCAGTTGACGTCTCCTAGTATGAGAGTGCTGGGTTGGACCTTGATAGATTCCAGGGTGCTTAGGAACATGGAGTGAGAGTCTAGGGAAATGGTTGGGCACCTATAGCAGGCTATAACCTGGATTGCAGTCTTGCCCAATGTTAGTTGTACCTGAAGTATCTCAGATGCATTATGCTGGGCTACTAGTATGGAGGTGTGCATATCCTTTATGAATATGGAGACACCACTGCCTTTGGAGCTTCGGTCTATGTTTCAGGGCCAAAAGGTGTGGAATGAGTTATAGCCTGGTAGAGCAGGGGTGCTTTCTGCCGCTTTAAACTAGGTCTCCATTACACCACAAATGTTGATGTTCTGCATTTTGAGGAGTGCTTCGAGTGAGTGCACCTTGAGATTTAGAATTGTAACATTGAGCAGTATGAGCCTCAGATTGCATTTATTTATAGTTGTTATGGTGATAATTTGGTTTTTGGAACTCCACCTAAAAAGGCACTATAGGGGTGGCAAGAGCCTTAGCCAGTACCCGGAAACCCAGGGGTGACAGATGCAGGCCCTCTCTGGCAATGCATCGAGGTCTGTCAATCATGTCATCCCAAGCAGACAGATACTGGATCCACTTAGAAAGACACCAGAAACTTCGCTAATTGTTGAAACCAATCATTTTTTGTTTGTACTGTGGTATCATTCTGGGTGACAGAAGGATACTGCTCAGGGCTAGGGTCATACCTGTCTGAGCTTCATAATCCGAGAGCTCCACCATGCCTCTTTTCATGTAGTCCAGGGAGGTGAGTCTCGGGTCATTCACACCCACATGGACAATGACAGAGTCATACTTGTACTTGTGGAATTACCTGAGTTCATGTGTTATGTGTCGGATTCTGGCACCTGATAGAGAGCTGTTACTTTCTCCTTATTCAACCTAGTGAGTGGGACATCTGTGTACCTCATTATTGAGTCACCTATGATTAGTGTATTGGGCAAGGTGTTTACCCTTAAGGGCTTAGGTTGAGGGGCACACTGTGGAGGTAAGCTATGTGTCCAGTGGTTTGTGCTGTGTTATGTTGGTTGAGTGTGTTTCTGTCTTGGAGGTCTCTGCTGTTTGGGTACATTTCTATTGAGTGCCTCAGAGAAGGTGGGTGTGTGGTTTATGTTTTTATGTGAGAGCTGTGATAGTGAGTGTTCTGGAGGGCTATGTGTTTCATGTGGTGTGGTGAAGGTGTTGACCTTGTCCTCTTGACCAGCTAGTCTGGTCTTTGCTGGAGAGTGCATATCTTCTAATTTGGTCATATAAGTGCATCTCTCACAAGTCGAATTGTTGGGAAGTAAGAGGAGAGGGCTGTCTGTGTACATGAGGCAGTTGCTACACTGCCTCAGAATGCCCAAGTGCACCAGGTCAATGGGGGAAAGCACAGGGAACTGCTCTTTAATCATGCTAGGAGGGGTGGTCATAACTACTAAATACTGGAGCTATTTCCGTGAAGAACAACTAGTGCTGATGGCTCTTAGGTGTGCTATAATAATTGCTACAAAAACCTGTTGAAGTGCAAAGTGATTAGGCTATTTGAAGTGCAAAAGAGAAAGAACTAGCAAGATCTAAGGGTAAAACTGAAGAGCAGACTTTCTGGCACCAGTAATAGTTTACCTTACCTCGGCGCTGCTGAGCGGAGCTTAAACAAGTGCAAACCTGTGCAAATGTGGGCTTTTAAACCAGAAAGTTGAAAGGTATAGAAAAACCGCCCAAACATTCAATAAACTACAATATCTGGGCCAGAAACCACTCCTGTTGTGATAGATAGGCTACCTAGTGCTTACCACTCCCACTGATAAGCTAGAAGGCTTCCCTCCAACACAGAAAGGCTTGGGGGGTGGCTGAGAAGCTTACAAACAGTCCTGGATACAGCAAATCTGAATCTGGACTAGACTAGTTACAGGAAAGGTGGGAAACAAGCTTAGAACTTTTTTTTTTTTTTTTTTTTTTACAGAAAAGCAGCTAAAACAGCAGAAAAAAAACAATTTGAATACAGTCCAAGTTAGCACACCTGAGTGGGTAGCAATATTAAACCAAATACAGTTTAAATAAATGCAATTAAATTAAAAAATGACTAAAAACGTGCAGAAATCAGTAAATTAGGAAAAAAATCAAAATGGAGGCACTTAGAGTATCAGAAAACGATGCCAGCAAATATATAAATAATTCAGGTGAGCAAGAATTAAGACAGTGCAGAACTCTGAGCAGTTTAAATGTGCCAAAAATATACTGATCAGCTCTATATTTCCAGATTGTTTGAGAAACACACTCAGTCAGAACACAAGGAGATTCTAGCAATGGTAGATTCTAGCAAAGTGTTTTTTTTTTTTTATATAAGGTGGAAAGTGAGAAAGGAGGAACATCATATAATTTAAGGTTAAGAACCTAAGTGGGTTGGCCTTCTCAAATGTTCTCACTATATTAGGTAGAATGAGCTAGTGACACTAGACTGGAAGGAGTGTCCCAGATCAGATTTACAGTAGGGGCGGGCAACTGCAAATCCACCAAGTATAAGAACAAGACACCAACAGGGAGGGACGGTGAAGAACTACTCACAAACAGAAAATATAACTCTCAGTATGAAAAAGCAGTTTACAGTTAAGTAATTCAGGTAGATTATAAGTGATATATAATGTTTGCAACTGGGAGTGTGGTAGTATGGTATGTGATGTAAAATGCTTGCAACTAGGATTATGTCAGTGTGCTTTGTTTTTTTTTTATATAAATGTATGATTGCTGGTGTCATAAATGCAGTTTGATTACTTTTATATAAATGTAAATGTACCTATGTCACAAGTGATAATGCAATAAAAGTATTTTAAAAATTAAAATCATATCATACACTAGCATAAGTGATCAGCTACCATTGTAATTCATGTGTATGTATATATATATATATATATATATATATATATATATATATATATATACACACACGCACACACACACACACACACACACACACACACACACACACACAAGTAGATTCTACTAGTAGTTTAGAAGTTTTTTGTAGAAGCATCATTGCTAAGGGTTGCTTGAAATTTATTTTTTATTGTCAGGATGTGTGAAATAGAAAATCCCAGTATCTAATGACATTTTGGGGGGTATTTCCCAAACTCTCAAAGAATCTCAAGTCTGTCCTATAATCACCCTCCTAACTCATTCATTTTCTCTCGGGGGCAACAGCTCACCAATCCATTCATTACCCTGAGGTGATTCTTATGTGTCCAAAGTGGTGACATCATCTGTTGTGAATGTTGGGGCTTCTTGTTTTATGCAGCTCTCTCTCACCCCCTGGCTGCCCTTACTTATGTTCTTGCTTGCCACTAGTGGCGTAGGAGAACTTCAACATGATTAACTGCTTGTATGCAAAACACTGCATTATACAACTGCAGCAATCTTAAGTTCTCCAAAGGACCAACCCACAGCCCTTCATAACCTCTACATAATGAGGCACAACAAAATTTGTCATTCCTGTCTCATCTGCCCAAACCAGCTCTCCCTGCACCTGGGTTACTAACTGAACACTAGCCATGGGTGTAAAAGTCAATACTTCATTCCTCTTTGCCAGCAGAGATATGATATTATTTATGTCATAGAACTTTGGTCAATTTGGATTTTTGGACTTCTAATTAAACATGACAATTACAGAATGCAAAGGAAGTTTTCAAATGCCTGTGCTGGACAAGTACACATGCAACAGTAAAAGGTGCATGTGCATTTGAAACACATGTTGATAAGAAATTGTTACAAAAATTGTAAAGGAGGAATGAATTCTGGCTTTTGATGAGACTGATTTCAAAATTCTAAGTATAATGCAAAGATTGATTTGTAACATTATTTCAATTTTTGTGGTGTGAAAATAACTTCAAATATTCCATCACTAGTAGCAAATGTAAGTGGTGTGTACACATAGCTTGTTAACTGCTCTAACCTCTCTCACAAAAGTTAAAATCAGAGAATGAAGCTGATTGCAATAAACTATTTAAAATAATGTAGTTTTGTTTGAGAAAAAAATATGAAATGCGATATGTTTTTTATTCTCGGTTTAATTTTTCGATGTATTTTTTTGTTTCTAATGCCATGATGGGATACACCCCATTCCTAAGTTAGAGTATGATTAGAGTTTATTAAATTAGTATTGGTTAATTCTTTAATGTTAGCCAAGAGTGCTCTTCTCAGCGCACACAATGTGCCCAGAATTACTTCCTTCTGTAATTCATAATGGGGTGGCATACCTAAGTACAACTGTAAAATTTTCTTTTTTTTATTAGACAATTTTGCTTTTCCTACTACTGGAACTGTCTGTGTATCTTTTGTCTGTATTTCTCTCATTTCTGCCTGCAAATCCTGGTAATTTTGCCTTTTTTATAGACTATTATACTTGATTTTCTCACATATATTTTTTGAACTGTTGGTAATGAATGATCCCATGTGATACAAACCTTTATCATTCTCTATAATACTTTATGGTTCATGTTTCCAATATCCTATTTATCAAGGCTAATAGCCTGTTTATCTAGGCCAATGAAAAGTGAGGATGGTGTGATATAAGACAAAGGGTGGTATTCATAGTCAGAGCTGTGCAACATGGATATGTAAATAAGGTCAGCGTAATATAGCTGCATTGAATAGGGAAAAGCTAAGCAGTTTCTACCATCAAGCCAATTTCTCATAGGTGTGTAAGTTGTACAAAGTTTATCTTTTCATATGTGCAAAGTATTTTTCAGAGTTATAAATGGTCTGTGCCTTGGCATATCACAGGTAAGCACAGCTGAGCTCACTCACACTGAAAGCATTATTGAAAAGCTGATGACTGCACAGCAGCAAAGAGTTTTTTTTTTAAGTAAAGGGGCTTTAACTTTTTCATATAGGGGGTATTCTTTTGTGGATACCCTGACTGCTTCATTAAGGAATAGAAATGGGGTGATAGGACAGACTGATAAAAGGGGAGACAAAACAGAGAGGTGAACAGACAAGGGTTGACATCAAGAGGATTTGAGCTGGAGGACGTGGGAGAGGAGGGGCACTGTGTCTCTGTCATGGGGTATGTGAATCTGCCAGCACAGCTAGCTGAAATTTTGTAAATAATTCTATGTCATTTGTGAATATTAATATGATTTGTATGCTTGTCTTACAAATGTAAGAGAACTGTATGTTATGTGGCTATTAAACTACTGGTGCAGAAGTGTGTGTTGAACTGTATGTTATGTACTAGCTTCAGGATTGTAACCACAGTGTACCCTATTGAAAAAGAACAGAGTTAACTTGCAAACTCTAAGAAAATAAGTGAATTATTTTACGATTGTTTATTTCCCAGTTTCACTGAAGGAAACAGGATGTCTACAGCTAGAGGTTTCTTTCTATTGTCTTGAAACAAAAATAAGTACTAGGTTTAAAATGTAAAAGTGTTTAACTGTTTTATGACTTCCAGTTATAGGCAAACTTCTGACAGATATGTACTTCTCACACAGAGATGCTGACAATTCTGTTGGTATCTGTTAGCCTGGGAACTGAAGACAGGTGACAGATAGTGATGCCATCCAGCTGAAGCAGCAGTAATGTTTTGATATTAATTTGGGAACTCTCTCAGGCACTGGGCATTTTGTATTTGTCTTTGGACCTGGAAACATCCATCTTCAGCACTTCTCCCTTGCTAATAGTAACTTGGGAAAAGTATCTTTTGGATATAGCTAGGAATATAGTAAAGATTAGTTTAGATGTGTTCTGTGTTTATCTGAGACTGCCCTACAATGTTGTTTTAAAATATTTCCTGTGATTCTCAACTCCAAAGTGACTGTGTCTGTTGCTGAGTATTGTCTTGTTCTTTTATTACTTATTATTAGATATATTTAAACCGTTTCAATTGCGGCTGGTTTGTTTAGAGATATTTAAGCTCTTTTGCGTATGTATTTGGTGGCACTGTATAGGCCACTCTTAAATAGTCTTGGCCACACTTACCATTTGGATAATAGTAGCATTACACAGTAAGAATTGGTTACCCTTTGGTAAGGGCATTAAAAGTAATTGATAAGTAGTGGTTGGTGGCAGTGATAACTAGCTTATAGTCTGGGCAGAAGGAGGCATAGCTAGTAACCCTGTGCCAGCCTTCCCCAGGAGTGTTTGTGTGTTAGTATATAAATCACATCTCAAAGTGTGTGTGTGTGTGTGTGTGTGTGTGTGTGTGTGTGTGTGTGTGTGTGTGTGTGTGTGTGTGTGTGTGTGTGTGTGTGTGTGTGTGTGTGTATGTGTGTGTGTGTGTGTGTGTGTGTGTGTGTGTGTGTGTGTGTGTGTGTGTGTGTGTGTGTGTGTGTGTGTGTGTGTGTGTGTGTGTGTGTGTGTGTGTGTGTGTGTGTGTGTGTGTGTGTGTGTGTGTGTGTGTCAGCTACTTGGGCAGGGACACAAAGCACTGGTTGGACAGTGAGGGTGCTGAAGGTTTTCGCTTAAGATTCACCTGAGATCTTAACCCTATAGGTGTACCAGTGGGGAGTCTTACTGGGGATCTGGAGAGAGAGGGAGACACCAGCCCCTAGACTGACTGTGATCTCTGTGTGTTCTTATGGGAAATTGTACTTTACTGTGTGTGTACTTGTCATCCTCCCAATGTGCATGTCCCTCACTGGTGCTAGTGGTGAGGATTGAGGTTGCTTGATTACTGGGCCAGTGCAGGGGCATCACAAATTAATTGTTTGGCAGTGGTGGGATATCCACATCACATATTAATTGGCTGAAAGTGGTGAGATAGCCAGATCATATATTAATTGGCTTGTAGTGATGTGGATATTGAATTCCTGTAGCTTTTGCACAGTGGTCACTGAAGGTGTCTGTACTCTCAATCAGCCACACAGTGAACATTCAGAGTTTATATCACAATTGTTTTATTTTTGTTTTGTTAGCTTAGTTAGTCAGGGAGAGGAAGCAAGCATGTCAGCAGAGGAGTATGGTGATCTAACAAGGAGCCAGTTGGCCGAGATGTGCCAGGCAAAAGAACTGCTGCATGCCAACCTGACTAAAGCAGACATGATTGCAGCTTTACCCCCAGCTGCATCACAGAATAGCAACCAGGAGGACAATCAGACTGGCCATGGAGATGCACAACTCTCAGAAAATGGACAGCTCAACCTTTCCACAGAGGACTTAAAAATCCATCTGAAGTTAAAGAGACTTGAGTTGGAGGCCAAGTATTTAGAAACAGAAGCAGCAGAGAGACTGACACATCTTGAGGCTGAGGAAAATGAGAAACTGTGATGTCTTCAGGCTGAGGAGAATGAGAGGCAGAGGCAACATGAAAAGGAGATGCTGACTCTTTGCCAGAGTCATGGTGGTAATGGGGAAGGGAGTAACTGAACCCCAGAAGCAGCAAAGGTCAGTAAATTTCTTCCACAATTTACAGAGAGGGATAATTTTGATAGTTTCATTCATATGTTTGAGAGGGTATGTAAACAGTATAATGTTGACCAAGGGCTCTGGGTACAGTTCCTGTTCCCCCTACTCCATGGTAAAGCTGTAATTTTTCTTTACAAACTGTATGATACTGACTGTTTAAATTATAATGCTGTAAAGAACTGTTTGCTAGAATTTTTTAAGTTAACACCTGAAGCTTAAAGAAAAAAGTTTTGTGAACAGAGACGCAAGACAGATGAAAGTGTCTGAATATGTTACTGAACTAAGATGTCAGGTCACCACTTTTGAAGGGCTGGCAGACTTTTGGTGAGGGAACAAGCCCTTAACACTTTGCCTGAGGGTATGAGATTCTGCTTAGCTGATAGACAATGCAATATTGCAGATGAGTTGGGGAAGAAGGGAGACTTATACCTAGCAAGCAGAGCATCACTGCACAGGAAAGGGACACCCAGTGCTGCTCATGGGTCTAAGGGAACCCATGGTGGGTCAGCCCAGACTGCCCCAACGGAACCCACCAGTAGCAGGGGAAGCCACTAGTCCAAGGTACACATCCAGGACCAATGGTTAAATGCTTTAAATGCAACCAGTGGGGCCATGTAGCATATAGATGACCATGAAGGTAAGGTGGGGAACAAAACATGGGAAAGCCAGTAAGTGGGAATGACAAAATGCCAACAGTAGGTTGTCTTGAGACAACAAGGGTACCAGACTACCACAACAGGTTATATCCTATCTTAGTGAATGGGAAAGAGGCCATGGCTAAGTGAGACACAGCTTCTGACCTAACCATTATGAAGCTTGCAATGGTTAAAGAGGAGAACTACTTGCTTGGGCAGTCTACTCCAGTCAAAGATTTAGGAGGGACCGCATTCCAAATATCTTTGGCTAGGATTCACCTTGACTGGGAGGGTGGAAAAGGAAGCAAGTAAGTAGGTGTGTTTGAGGATATCCCTGCAGATGGCTTGATAGGGAATAATTTTGATAATGCAGTACTGTGTTCATGCAGTTACATGCAGTCAGACTTTGAGACAAACATGCGGGTCTGGTAGCCTGGGAGAGACCATGACAGACTGCACAGTTGCAGCTAGGACTGGTGAGGTGGTTACTTCAGGAAGGGAGCTACCCTATAGCAGTGAGACTGAAGGTGAGCCACAGCTGCTTGTGGGTACTGATGTACCCTTGGAAAGAGTGACTGCAAGGGCAGAGGTGAGTAGTAGTATCCAGGCTGACAGTGAGGCACCACTGTGAGAGGATACCAGACTGCCTGTGGATGAGGAGCTGGGAAGGGTTACTAAGAAAGAGTTGAGACAGGTTCAGCTCTCAGACCCTACATTACAAGGCCTGAGGGAGGTAGCTAGTGAGGCACCTGATTCTCAAGGGAAGGGGGAATCTGTACACTTGGACAAAGGGTTACTGTACACAGAGTGGACCCCTGATGGAGGGCAAGAGGGTGAGAGAATACAGCAGTTGGTATTGACCAGACCTTACCATCTGGCTCCTCTAGCCATAGCCCATGATATTCCCTTTGCAGGGCATATGGGCATAAAACATACAAAGAGACATATTATGCAGAACTTTCATTGGCCTGGAGTTTCCAGAGATGTAACAGGGTACTTCAGGACCTGTGAGCAGTGCCAAAAGGTAGGCAAGGCAAGAGACAAGGTGAAAGCTCCTTTGATGCCTTTGCCTGTGATTGAGGAGCCATTTTAGAGGGTAGCTATGGATATTGTGGGGCCTGTGAGTCCCCAGGTTCCACAGGGAAAATGTATATCCTAGTGGTTGTAGATTATGCTACCAGATACCCTGAGGCAGTGGCTCTGTCCTCCACTGAGACAGAAAATGTGGCAAATGCTTTGTTAGAGATTTTCAGCAGGTTAGCTTCCCAAAAGAAATACTGACTGTCAGAGGTGCCAATTTCATGTCAGACCTGGTGGCGTGTCTGTGGAAGTAGTGTGGGGTGAAGCATCTAAAGACCACCCCCTACCATCCTGAGACTAATGGTCTTATTGAGAGTTTCAACTCTACACTCAAGATGATGCTACCGGCATTTGCAGACCAGGGACTGGGACAAATATTTGCCCCATCTTCTCTTTGCTTACAGAGAGGTTCCTCAGGAATCCACAGGTTTTTCACACTTTGAGTTGTTGTATGCGCATAGGGTGAGGGGACCACTAGATTTGATTCGAGATGAGTGGGTGAGTGAGTGTGAATCCCACAAGGAGTCTCTTGTGGCATATGTCCTAAACCTCAGGACAAGGCTCAGGAAACTCATGGGGTTGGCCCAGGAGAACCTGGAGAAGCCCAGCAGTAGAAACATGTCTAATATGACAAGAACGCTCAAGCTAGAGAGTATACTGTAGGGCAGCAGGTAATGGTTCTCATTACTGTCAGACACAACAAGCTGCAGGCAGCTTGGAAGGAACTCTACAAGGTGGTAAGGAAGGTCAGTGATGTTAACTACATGGTAGAACTGCTAGGCAGGAGGCAGGGACACAAACTGTACCATGTTAACATGATGAAACCTTACCATGATAGAGAGGCCCTTATGTTGAGTATTTGCAGAAGATTACAGGAGGAGTCTGAGGGGGATCTGGTGACTGATCTCCTCAGTGAGGCTCGGACTGACCCCTCAGTGGAAGGGGTAACAATGTCCCAGCAGCTATCCCCTACCTAGGTTTGAGAAATCCGAGCTGTGTTACAGGAGTTTGGGGACATGTTCACTGGGAAACCTGGGTGCACCCACCTGGTGCAGCACCATGTGTATACAGAACCCCAAAGGCCTATTAAGCATGCCTGTTATAGGGTGCCTAAGAGAGTCAAACAGACTCTGAGGGAGGAGATACAGGAAATGTTGGAACTAGGGGTAATTCAAGAGTCCAACAGTCTCTGGGCCAAGAGAGGA
Source organism: Protopterus annectens (assembly GCF_019279795.1). NCBI lineage: Eukaryota > Metazoa > Chordata > Ceratodontiformes > Protopteridae > Protopterus > Protopterus annectens. Next base: position 678,608,854 of record NC_056751.1, on the reverse strand, counting down.
GATACAGAAGATGTTGGAACTAGGGGTAATTCAAGAGTCCAACAGTCTCTGGACCTCCCCAGTGGTGCTGGTACCAAGGAAGGATGGCAGCACCAGGTTCTGTGTGGACTACAGGAAATTAAATAGTCACACAGAGTCAGATGCTTACCCCATGCCTAGGACAGATGAAGCCCTAGAGCAGCTGGGTGGGGCTAAGTATCTTACCACCACTGATCTTACCAAGAGTTACTGACAGGAGCCCTTGCATCCCAGTGCTAGACAAAGGTCAGCCTTTGTGACTCCTTTTGGTTTGTATAAGTTCACAAAGATTCCCTTTGGGATGAAAAATGTCCCAATGACATTTCAGAGGCTGGTAGATCATATCCTAGCAGGAGCAGGAGATTTTGCACTTGCATATCTAGATGATATTGCGATCTACAGCCATTCCTGGCAAGAGCACCTTCTGCATGTCAGGCATGAGTGGGCAGACTACAGAGGGCAGGGTTGACCATTAAGCCCAGCAAGTGTCAGGTGGGTATGGTTCATAGGTTCATAGGTTGGTACTAGGCTATTGGCTCTAAGGCCTATGCAAGCCTAGCCATAACAATTCCCTGGATATTTCTTCCCAGAATATTTACTTCTCTGTGCCCCTGTCTAGCAGGGTGACTGACATGATCCTTGGGGTGAATTTCCTATCTCCCATCCAATCATCAAGGTTCCTTTTGAAGAGGGCCAATGAGGCGCTCTGCTTGACATGTATGGGCAGTCTGTTCCAGAGTATGGGGAGTCTCTGGGTCAGGAACCTATCCCTCCAGCATGTTTTGTTCATTGTGATGATAAGGTTTAGATCCCTGGAGTGTGTGGCTCTGACGGATTGGGATTTCTTTAAGTGGAGCTTGTCCAACAGCTCAGGGTTTGACATGGCCTTGTATGTTAAGCAGAGATCACCTCTGAGTAGACAATATGCCACAGCGTATAGCTGCAGTTTTTTTTAGATGGTCAGCATATGGCATCTGCTTTAGGCCAGTGATTCTTTTAGTGAGGTATTTCTGTGGCCTTTCCAGCTGTAGCAGATGTCTTGTGAGGTACATACTAAATGGGGCATTATACTCTATAATGGGTCTAATGAAGGATGAAAACAGTGGGACAATGACCTCCTTTTTTCTGGATGAAAAGCCCTTAGTGATGAGGTGTGCCACATAGAAGGATTTCCTGACTGTTGTGGCGATGTGGTTATCGAAAGTGAGACCACTGTCCACCTGTGTCCCTAAGTCTCTCATCACACCTTCAATGTTTAGTGTCCTGCCACCTATGTGGTAATTCATGGGTACATGTTTTTTTCCAAAAGGGATAACTATACATTTCTTGGCATTAAGCTTGAGCCCATGGCTCTGGCACCAGGCATCTGTTTCTGTAAGGCCCTTTTGTAGACTATCCACATCATTTGGGGATTCAAAAATGGCTCCCAGTTTGCAGTCATCTGCCAACTTTGTTAGCCAGAGTCCCTTAGTGTTGGCCTGTACTTCAGAGAAGTAGATGCCAAACAAGAGTGGTCCCAGGACTGAACCCTGAGGTACGCCACTTGTCACTTGTCTGGAGCTGGATTTGGAGTCAGCTACTTTTACAGTCTGGGTTTTGTCAGTAAGCCAGTTGGCAACCCATCGAGTGACTTAGGGATTTATGCCCAGCTTAGTAAGTTTATCTATGATTCCAGAGTGGGGGGTGGTGTCAAAAGCCTTGGCAAGGTCCAGATAGGCTGTGTGGACTGCCTTACCCTCGTTCACAGCTCTGGAGACTGATTCAAAGAAGTCAATCAGATTCAGGAGACAAGATCGGCCCTTCACAAACCCAAACTGGGTGGGGGTCCAGTGTTTGAAGGTTGTCAATGTCTTTGTTTATAAGTTCCATGATAATGCGTTCCATGCCCTTGCAGATCAGGCTTGTCAGACTGATGGGACGGTAGTTCCCGGGCTCCAAGGCGGATCCTCCCTTGTGGAGCGGGATAACTGTAGCTGTGCGCCGCTCAGTGGGCACAAAGCCTGAAGTGAGGCTATGATTAAACATGACACTTAGGTGAGGTGCCAGTTCATTTTGTAGTTCATGTAGTACACAGCCTGGGATGTCATTTGGTCCCATGGATGCTGTATTCTTAGCTTTGGAGAGTGCGGTTTCTACCTGTGTGGCCGTGATTATCAGAATTTGGCAATTTTTTGGTATTTAGATGGGTCCTTTAGGGGGTGAGAGGGGGGTGAAGCTGGCACTAAATCGATCTGGCAGGATATTGGCAATATTCTTGGGATCAGTATATTTAATGCCATTCTGTTGTACCTCAGAGCAGATCTGGGCATTGCCATTTAGATTCTTGACATAACTATAGAATGCCTTGCGGTTGTCTTTGGAATCTTTGGCAATTTTATTTTCGTAACTAGCTTTTGAGGATTTTATGAGGGATCTCAGCTTCTTACTGAGGCTGGTGAGGGAGTTTTTTGCATCCTGGAATTTTCCTCTTTTCTGCAACAGTTTCTTCCATCTGTTCTATAGTTTGTTCATAGCAGGGGACCACCAGATTGGCTTCCTTTTTTTGGAGAAGAGCATCCTGGTTCTATTTGGGATGGCACAATTCATGCACGAGTGGATGTGCTCGTACATTGCCTTAGTGTAAGATTCTGCAGTCGACCTTCCAGATGCCGTCTGCGTGGGTGTTGTGAAGTTTGTCACTTCTGACTTCAGTAGCATGAAGTTGGCTTTGGAGAAGTTTTTTAAGGAGGTTTCCTTACTGGAGGGTGGGGGTAGGATGTGGATGTCAAGGGTGATTTGCTTATGGTCAGACCTGACCAATGAGGGGGTGACCACTGGTGTGGAGCATCTATCTCCCATGTTGGTAATGACCAGGTCTAGGATATCGGAGCCCCTGATGGGACAATGGATTAGTTGATCCAAGGCGTTGGAATTTATGAATTCCAAAACAGTTGGGAAAAGGAGTTGGTACCCGAGTAGTTTTCCCAATTAATATCAGGGTAGTTGAAATCACCCAGTATTAGGGTGTTAGGTTGTATCTTAATATTTTCCAGTATGTTTAGAAAGGTGTAGTGAGAATCTTGGGGCATGGTGAGGGATCTGTAGCAAGTTACAATTTGGATTGCAGTCTTATCTAGTGTTAGTTGCACCTGGAGAATTTCAGATGCATTGTGTTGGGCAACTAGCCTGGAGGTGTGAATATCCTTGGTGAATATGGACACTCCTCCACCTTTAGTGTTTCTGTCTTGGCTTTGTTTCCAAAAAGTGTGGTAAGAATTGTAGCCTGGTATTTCAGGGGTGTTCTCTGGAGCCTTGAACCAGGTCTCAGTTACTGCACAGATATTGATGTTCTCCATTTTTTAGGAGTGCCTCGAGAGAGTGCATTTTGAGGTTTAGACTTCTAGCATTGAGTAGCATTACCTTCAGATTTTGCATGCTTGTATCTGTTACGGTGGTGGTTGTATCCTTTGAACCTTGCCTAAAAAAGGCACTATAGGGGTAGCAAAAGCTTTAGCCAGTAACCTGAATCCCAGGGGTGACAGGTGCAGACCAACTCTGGCAAAGCATTGTGGTTTGTTGATCATGTCTTCCCAGCAGACAAATACTGGATCCCATTTGAATGACACCAGAAGCTTAGCCAATTGTTGAAGTTAATCATTTTGTCCTTATACAGTGGTATCATTCTGGGCGAAGGCAAGATGCTACTCAGGGCTAGGGTCATACCTGCCTGGGTCACATGATCCAAGAGATCTTCCATGTCTCTTTTCATGTAGTCTAGGGAGGTATGTCTCAAGTCATTCACTTCAGCATGGACAATGACAGAGTCATATTTGTACTTTTTGTGGAGTATCTTGAGTGCATGCGTTATGTGGTGGATCCTGGCACCCGACAAGCAGCTGACTGTAATTTTCTCCTTTTTTTTGAAGGGCTATGAGTTGCTTGAGGTGTAATGCAGGTGTTAACCTTCTCCTCTTGACTGTCTAGCACAATCTTGGCCGGAGAGAGCTTTGCTTCCAGTTTGGCTATGTAAGCGCATCTCTCGCAGGTTGTAGCGTTGGGTGGTAGGAGAAAAGGATTGTCTGTGTACATGAGGCAGTTGCCGCATTGCCCCAGTATGCCCAGATTCACCAGGTGGACAGGAGAAACCACTGGAAGCTGACCCTTGGACATGCCTGTTTAGGTGCTTTTTTGTAAAGTTTAAGAGCTGTTTTCCCTTATCTTTGCAAGGTACTTTGCAGTTATAGGCTGTTTAGTGCCTATGATTAATTTCTCCTTATTGACAAGGAGAGCTGAGTGCTTGTATCAGTTTCAGGCTTCCTAGTTCTTTCCAGCAGGTTCTAGAGCAAGTGCTAGTCACAGGTGTTCAGATTTTAGTGCTACTACTGAGAAACCAGCTAGTTTTAAGGGAAAATTTGAAGAGCAGACTTTCTGTCACCTGGAATAGTTTAACTGTAGCCTCGCAGTGCTGCACGGTTTGAAAAATGTGCAAATGCACATTTTTAAGCCAGACAGTTGAAAGGGATAAAAATCAGCCAAAAAGGCTAATAAAATTACAATTTCAGAGCTGGAAACCACTCCTCTAGCATTAGATAGGCAGTACAATGTTCACCAGTCCCACTGGTAGGCAGAGGTCTCCTACCTGGGACATAAAGTGGGGAGTGGTAAGATCAGGGCAGACCCTGCCAAAGTGAAAGCCACTCAGGCATGGCCTGCCTCTGTTACCAAAAAGCAGGTGAGGGCATTTTAGGGACAGCAGGGTGTGTTTGTATATAAATTAAATCTCAAAGAGTGTGTGTGTGTGCGTGTGTGTGTGTGTGTGTGTGTGTGTGTGTGTGTGTGTGTGTGTGTGTGTGTGTGTGTGTGTGTGTGTGTGTTTCAGCTACTTGGGCAGGGACACGAAGCACTGGTTGGCTAGAGAGGGTGCTGGAGGTTTTGGCTTGACCACTCGGCTGAGATCTTAACCCTATAGCTGTGCCAGTGGGGAATCTTATTGGGGATCTGGAAAGAGAAGGAGAAAATAGCCTCCAGACTGACTGTGATCTCTGTGTGCTCTTAAGGGAAATTGTACTTTACTATGTGTGTACTTGTCATCCTCCCAATGTTCACGTACCTCACTGGTGCTAATGGTGATGATTGAGGCTCCTTGATTACTGGGCCAGGCAGGAGTGTCACAGGGTAGACCATCCTAGATTTAAAATTTTTTTAAGAGGTTAATGTGGGTGGGAAATAGGTAAAAGGGTGAAGAAGAAATTGTAAGGGAAGAAGGGTTGAGGAAGTCCCAACTGTATATCTAGTTGACAGAGCCTCAAACACATCCACTGCCATATGATGTTTTAGTGGAGGACCCCAGTGTTGAAAATCTACACAATACTGTTTCAAAGCAAGGCAGAAACTCAGTAAACCACTGCAGGAAAGTGTCTTTTTGAAGTTAAATTGTGTATGGGAAGTGCTTATGCGCACAGCTGAGGGCAGTGATCAGGGGAAGTGGTTATGTAACCGGGAGGAATGGTAAAATAGTGCTTATGCATACATGGCATGAATTGAAATGGTAGAAGAGATTTTTTTTCTTTCTGAAGAGTTTTGTCTTTCATTTCTGTACTATTCAAACACATTTTATATTACCCAGACTGACAACAAACTAAAAAGAAATCAGTAGTTATTGCAGTTAATCATGGTTGAAGTTACATTATAACATACTTTTCTTGATTGATTCTTGTCTTCATTTGTATTTCTTTCAGCTGCAAAGGTATGACAACAGTTGTTTGCATGAGTCTATTGAAATCAGGTTTAAAAGCATTGCTGTATTACTGTTTCTATTACTCAGAATTATGTATAATGATTTGTACTATGTATAGTTAAGTAATAAATACCTTTTGGACACCTGTTATACTTAGATTCCACCAGCCATATTGTTCTTCTCTTCTCCTGTTGGGAGCTGTATTGGATCTCTTCCTCATCTATAACAGAAAGATAATGTTGTTTATCTGTATCTGAAAGTATTCCTCATATATACATGTCTTATCTTCTGTGTAAGCATTTCTTATTTGTCTTTTCCTGTGTGATTTTAATTGCTGAATGCATATGTGCGTGCATTATTAAAACAATGTAGCTGCATAGTCTATTAAATATGAAAAAAATCCTGTTTTTTGCTTTAAAAAATGCATGCAACACTTTCAGGGATGCCTGACTGTAAAGGCTGAAATGTTACAATTCAAGGAAATGTAAATTTCCATTTCAGCAGGACTTTGTGTCATGTACAGTAAGTAATGCTGAAGTAAAACAGCTTCTTCTCTGAAAATGTATGTACTGTTCATTATTTCAGCAAAGTAACCCTCATCTCCCACCCCCAACAGGCAGCCTGACTAGTGCATGTTGAGTGCCTTTTCAGCCATGTTGTTCATAGGTTCATAGGGTCATAGGTGTGTACTAGGCTGATGGCCCTGGAGCCTTTACAAGCCTAGCCCATAGGATTACTCTGGCATCCTGCTACCCAACATAAGTTCCCAGTGCCTCTGTTGAGTAGAGCCACTGGAGTGATCCCCAGGGTGAATTTTCTATCCACTCATCAAGATTTCTCTTGAAGAGGGCCAGTGAGGTGCTATGTTGGACATGTATGGGAAGTCTATTCCATAGCATGGGCAGTCTTTGGGTTATGAATCTGTCCCTCCAGCATGTTCTGTGGATTGTGGAAATGAAGGTGAGGTCTCTGGAGCATATGATGTGGAGGGATTGGGATTTGTTTAGATGTAGCATTTCTAACAGAGCTGGGTCAGACATGGCTTTGTAAGTCAAGCAGAGATCGCTTCTAAGTAGGCGATATGAGACAGAGAATACTTGGAGTTTTTTGAGTCTGTCCATATGGGACAAGTGCTTAAGGCCTAGGATCCTCTTTGAGAGGTACTTTTGCGGCCTCTCCAGTTGTTGCAGTAATGTAGTGAGGTACACGCCAAATGGGGCATTATACTCGATGATTGGCCTAATGAGGGAAGAGTAGAGGGAGACAATGACCTCTTTCTTCCTGGATGCAAAACCCTTAGTAATGAGATGTGTCACACAGAAGGACTTTCTGACCTCACTGGCAATGTGGTGGTCAAAAGAGAAGTTGCTGTCAACCTGTGTTCACAGATCTCTTATAACGCCTTCTGTATTCAGTGGATTACCATTGATGTGGTAATTCATGAGAACCAGGTTTTTCCCAAAGGGGATGACGACACATTGTTTGGCATTGAGCTTAAGGCCATGGTTCTGACACCAGTCGTTGGTCTCAGTGAGGCCTTTCTGTAGGATGTCAACATCAATTGTGGAGTTAATAATAGCTCCCAACTTACAATCATCTGTGAACTTTGTCAGCCAGAGTCCCTTCATGTTGGCCTGGACTTCAGAGAAGTAGATACCAAACAGGAGAGGACCCAGGACCGAACCCTGTGGGACTCCACTTGTGACTGGTCGGCAGTCTGGCTTTGAGTCAGCTACTTTCACACTGTGGGTTCTATCTGTGAGCCAGTTTGCAACCCACCTAGTGATATAGGGGTTGATGCCAAGCTTAGTCTGTTTTTCTATTATTCCCGAGTGGAGAATGGCTTCAAAGGCCTTGGTCAGATCAAGGTAGGCTGTATGAACCACCTTGACTTCATCCACAGCTCTGGTGACTGACTCAAAGAAGTCGACTAGGTTGAGCAGACATGCTCTACCCTTCACAAAACCAAACTGTGTGGGATCCAGAGTTTTGACATTCCTTATATCCTTGTTTATTAGGTCCATGATGATGCGTTCCATAGCTTTGTATATCAGACTCATCAGGCTAATGGGGTGATAGCTCCCAGGGTCTGTAGTCGCTCCTCCTTTGTGGAGAAGGATGACTGCAGCAGTGCGCCATTTGGTAGGGACAAAGCCTCAAGTGAGGCTGTGAATGAACAGGGCACACAGGTGAGGTACCAGTTCACTCTGTAGTTCATGTAGAACATAGCCAGGGATATTGTCAGGTCCCATTGAAGCTGTATTCTTAGCCTTGGGCTGTGCTGTTTTAACCTGGCAGGGGAACATCAGACTGGATTCCTTTTTTTGGAGGAGAGTGTCTTGTTTCTATTGGGTATGGCAAGATCCATGCATTTGTGTATGTGTTTATACAATAGATTTGGTGTATGATTCAGAGGTCATGCAATGAAGATAGCCACCTCTGTTTTTAGGAGCCCAAAGATAACTTTGGAAAAGTTTTTCATTGTAGCTACCTTTGCAGGGGGGGGGGGTGATTTTGAAGGTGATTAGTTTGTAGTTGGATCTAACCAGGGAGGAGTTGACTATTGGTGTAGAGCAATGGTCGCCATGTTAGTAATGACCAGGTCAAGGATGCTACTACCTCTAGTGGGGGTAAGAATGAGCTAGTCCAGGGCATTGAAATTAATGAATTCTAGGAAATGTTGAGCAGATGCATTGGTACATGAGTAGCTTTCCCAGTTAATGGAGGGGTAGTTGAAGTTACCCAGTATGAGAGTGTTAAGTTGGATCCTAATATTCTCCAGGGTGTTTAGGAATGTGGAGTGTGAGTCTTGGGACATGGTTGGGGACCTATAGCAGGCTACAACCTGAATCGCTGTCTTACTCAATGTTAGCTGCACCTGAAGTATCTCTGATGCATTATGTTGGGCTACTAGTCTGGAGGTGTGTACTTCCTTTATGAATATTGAAACACCACCACCTTTGTAACTTCGGTCCAAGTTCTGGGGCCAAAAGTTGTGGAATGAATTATCTCCTGGCAGTGCAGGGGTGCTTTCTGCTACCTTGAACCAGGTCTCTGTTACAGCACAAATGTCAATGTTCTCCATTTTAAGGAGTGCTTCGAGTGAGTGCATTTTGAGATTTACACTTCTAGCATTGAGCAGCATGACCCTCTGATTGCATTTGTTTGTAGCTGTTATGGTGGTAATTTGGTCTTTGGAACACAACCTAAAAAAGGCACTATGGGGGGGGCAAGAGCCTTGGCCAGTATCCGGAAGCTCAGGGGTAACAGATGCAGGCCAACTCTGGCAAAGCATTGTGGTCTGTTAATCATGTCATCTCAGGCAGACAGATACTGGATCCCCTTAGAATGATACCAGCAATTTAGCCAATTGTAAGTGCAGCCAGGGGCGGCCCATGCTATTGGACTGCCGGACTGCAGCCCCCCCAGCTGTAAAGAAATAAAAAAATTAAAATTCGCGGATAAAAAAAAAACAGACTTTCGCACACTAATCCGGACTACTGCTGAGACAGTCTGGAGCATGCGCAGACTGTCTCAGCAGCAGTCTGGACTGGGAAACATGTGACAGCAGAGATCCCAGAAGTCTATGCAGTTTTAACTGCATAGACTGATGCTGGAAACAGATCGGACCCGGACTGCAACGTCAGCAGACGGAGTCTCGTATCTCGCGTGGTGGATGTGCTCCAGAAGTCATGTCGGGGGGTCTTGCGTGGTGGATGTAATGCATGCTCAGTTATGGATTTGGAGTGTGTCCTGGATTCTGAAGGGATTTCGCGTTAGTGTCACTATGGATTTAATGGGGCCCAAGGGATCTACTGATGTCGCTGTGTGTGTGTGTGTGTAAATGCACGAGTTGCATATACTGTTGGCTAGAACAAACTCATGGTGGTGTGGTAGGGAATACCTTAGGCTTGAACCCTGTACCCTGTATGCAGGTGTTAAGGACCTGAATTCCCTACCCACCACCATTTGTAAAGAAATTGCAGATTTTTGCCTCATATTTGATCTGATCTGTTCCTCATAATATCTGTGGCTTCTAAATGTTGTAATGCTTGATATTTGATGGTGCAGTGGTAGCATTGTTGCCTCACAGCTGCAGGTTCTCAAGTTTGATTCTTGGCTGGGGTGCCTTCTGTGTGGGGTCTGCATCTTCTCCCTGTGTTTGTGTGGGTTTGCTTTTGTGTCCTACCATGTTACAAAGACATGTCTGCATTATTTCTTCCTGGGCCTCTGCTGAAAATTGTTTTTTTGTTCCAAGTCAGACTGTCCTGATTAACAAATGTTAAATAAAATTGACAGGCATTTGAATTTCAGACTTCAGGTTTCTGAATGTTTAATTCCTTACATATTTGATGGTGCAGTGGTAGCATTGTTGCCTCACAGCTATAGGTTTTCTGGTTTGATTCTTGGCTGGGGTGCCTTCTGTGTGTAGTCTGCATCTCATCCCTGTGTTTGTGTGGATTTGCTCTGGTGTCCTGCCATTTTACAAAGACGTGTCTGCAGTATTTCTCTCTGGGCCTCTGCTGAAAATTGTTTTTGTTCCGTCAGAAGTAAAATTGACAGGCATTTGAATTTCAGACTTCATATTCTTCAGAAAATACATAGTAACACAACCTTTTATTCTAGCAATTTTCTAAGTTTATAAGATGAATATTTGAAATGTGTCCTTATTTTTGGGACTGTATTACCCCATTGTTGGCTTTGTCCAGGTTTTTTGTGCTAAGGTTGACAGCTATGGCAAGAACTGAATTCACTGAATATGTTTGAGGGCTGTATTCCCTCATTATTGGGTTTGTCCAGGTGTTTTGTGCTAAGAGGTTAACAGCTATGGTGAGAACTGAATTAATTAAATGATAGCCATTTAAGTTTCAGTCTTCCGCTCTTTCACAAAGCAGCTGATTTGGCGTAGTGGTATGTTGCTTTGACTGTTTTGCACAGGGACCTTGGCAGTAAAATGTATGGTGGTAACACAGCATTTTTCTTTCACAAAGCAGCTGATTTGGAATAGTGGTATGTTGCTCTGACTCTTTTGCACAGGGACATTGGCAGTAAAATTTATGGTGGTAACACAGCATTTTATTCTAGCAACTTTCCAAGATTATACAAGTAATGTTTAATGTGTCCCTGGTTTTTGACCCCCCCCCCCCAATAAATTTGGCTTTTTTCAGATTTCTTGTGCTGTGAAGTTGAGATGCAATTGAGTATTGAGTAGATTTTACTAGGTGCTGAGAGCTGCAGGGGAAGAGAAGTTTAGTGCTGCTTATGCTAAGTCAGCTTGCATTGTTAATAGCACAACAGGTTGTGTACTTGCTTTTGATGCAGAAGGTTGTTGGCTCTACTCCCACAAGGGGTGAATGCTGCAGTACTGAAAAAGTTAAGATACTAACTATGAGCCTGTTATCAGTTTGCCATCCATTTCCTATTGCAATATTACTAGCATATCATTTTTAATGTAATATAGGCAATTTATTCCTCAGGGGCATCAGACACTTTATTTTTCAATGAAACCATGAAATATAAAGGTGTTTGCTAGCAGCAACCTCTTCATTAGTTACAGATTTATTTAATGTGGAATTATTTAGAATGAATGACTTTCATCGGTCGGAAGAGGATTCCCTGAGGAAAAGAGTGACTGAATTATTTAATTCTATTAGTATTAAATATGTATCTCCGAAAGTGGAGATTGGAATAGAAAAATTGTTGGATAACGTACTGCTTTTTGAGAAACGATGTTTTGAACAGAAAAGAAACAAAATTGTGAGAGATGTTAAGGATTTTAAACTCGGCCGTGTCTTTACTTGGCCGAGGCAGAATTTTAATACTGTTGTTAATAGTAATTTTGAGCAAGTACCTACTATTGATGTAAATAAACCTGTGGTTAGTCTAAATGTAAATGAAGCTGAAAATGTTGAACTTAATGGGTTAGGAAATGATAGGCCCAGTAATGTAGAAGCTCAGGCACAAAATGGTGAGTTAGTCAATTTGTGCAATGAAGCTGTTTTAGATAAGAACATTAGTAATGTTGCTTCTCAGCCTAGTTGCTCTAAGGAGGAACCTGTTGTAAGAAGGAAAATAGTCAATATAAAACATTTTGGAAGTACTGATTGTCCAAGCCCTTTCCCGATAGATCTATTTACTCAACGCGGCAGACAAAGATCTGCAAGCAGGGGGAGACAGAAACGGAAGGGGTCGGGGGGGGATTACTCAGGCCCCACGTTGAAAAAGATGTGGGAGAGAGTGGATCCTCACTAGTGGTAAATCTTTCTCAAAGAGTTCTGAACAATCATGAATGACAGGTACTCAATAAAGGATTGAGTTTTATACCCAGTACAGGCAGTGATTTAACAGATGTTATTTTAGACGTTAAAATGTATGTAAGGAAGGTACAACTACGTTTAGAGTTTGGCAATAATGTTGAGTTGAGTAATGGAAATGAGCATTTGAATTTATTTCGCGTACCTAGCACTTTTACACCGATATTACATCCCTTATTGGATACTTTTTCGAGGTTAGTGGAGAATGATGTATATGAGTATTTTAATATAGGTCATATTCGTAGGAATAAACATATAACATATAACCTGTCATTTTTACAGAGGAGAGCATTACAGGAATTGAGTCAAGATAAAATGATTATAGTTAGACCCGCAGACAAAGGAGGTCCTATTGTGTTGTTGGATCGAAGTAGTTTCTTTGAGAACATGAGGAAAATGTTAGATGAAGGAATTTCCTATGTCAGGATTAATATGCAGGAGGTAACTAATAAAGTATTTAGGGTCTATAACCTGTTGGATGACTTGGTTAAAAGTCATATTATTACTCTGGACTTGTTTAAATATCTTAGGGTAAATAATCCATGTATACCAGTAATCCAAGGTTTACCTAAAATTCATAAATCAGTTTTGAATCCACCTCTACGTCCCATTGTGTCAGGTCAGGGATGGCTTACAGAACCCTTTTCGATTTACCTAGAGTATTATTTGAGACCTATTGCTGATGCTAATAATGTGATTCTTAAGGATAGTAAGCAGTTTTTATTAGATCTGTATAGCTATACTAGAACCCTAAGACATGATGAGTTCTATGTTATGGTAACCTTGGATGTGGTTAGTTTGTTTACTGTTATTCCAAATGACCTAGGTGTAACCACACTACAACGATACTTGAATAGGAAATCAAGTTTGGGTGATGAAATGGTTGATCTCTTGGCATTATTTCTGGAAACAGTGTTATATAACAATGTGTTCATGTTTAATGAAGATGTTTTTCTACAGAAAGATGGCGTAGCTATGGGCACTCCTTGTGCCGATAGCTATGCCAATATAGTGATGTCAGATTGGGAAGAAGAGCTGCTTTTTCCACTTGCCACCTTTCAACATCATGTAGGTTTTTATAGGCGTTTTGTGGATGACCTCTTCTTGATTTGGAGAGGTGATGAAAGTAGCCTGTTAGATTTTGTAGTAACTATGAATAATCTGACAGAGTTTCTGAAGTTTACTTTGTGTTATTCCACTTCTAATATATCGTTTCTTGATGTAAATATTATGAGGCTTGAAAGTGGATTATTGAACACTTCTGTGCATAGAAAGACATGTTTTAGGAACAGTCTTCTTCATAGACATAGCATGCATCCTAGTTATGTTTTTAAAAATGTTGTCAAGGGACAATTGATGAGAGCTTCTAGGTTGAATCCATTGGATAAAAGTTATGAGCATGAGGTATCAGAACTTAGAAAAAGATTTAAGGAAAGATGCTATAGGTAGACAGAAGTGGACAAAACAATTTCTATGGTGAATGATTTACGGACTTCTAGAGCTTGTCCTTATTTCTCGGAGAATGGGGATGGTGTATTTAATACACCACCAAGAGAAGTAGATGGACTGAAAGTACCGTTATATTTTACGAATGATATAGATGTTATTAGGAGCATCGTTATGAAGCACTGGGACACTCTATTACTAAATGAAGATATAGGCAATATAGTGGGTCATCAACCAAGGTTCTTGTACAAGAATAAGATGAATTTGAAACAGAGGTTGTGTTATCATTCAGGTAGTTTAAATATTACACATACCACTTTTACATATAATACTGTCCCTTGCAACTCATGTAGACAATGTCAGTATATTGATACTGACAATGTGTTTCAACATCCTAATACGGGTTATAATTATTATTTTAAAACCCAAACTAATTGTCAGAGTGAAAATGTGGTATACCTTGCTAGATGTGTACAATGCGCATCATTCTATATAGGTAAAACGAATCGTCAGTTACGAGAACGTATTAGGGAGCATGTTTACCACATTAGGATTGGCTCTGAACAAAATGCTTTGGCCAAACATTGTAAGCAATATGGGCTGTTACACAATTTTAAGTTTTTTGTCATGCAAAGCTTTGTACCTAGTGGTAGAGGGGGTAATTTAACTAACTACACTGAGGAATGTGAAATGCGTTGGATTATGCACTGTAGAGCGGATAAACCGCCAGGATTGAATGACAAAGTATGTTTACACCCCTTTTTACGCAAGAGAAGACTGTTTAAACCTAAGCATAATGCTTAGGTCTAGTTTTTATTTGTTTAAGGTATTTGCTTAAGGTATTTATTATATATTTTTTCATGTAAAAGCATTTTTATATATGTATATACATACAGATAAGCATGTATGTTGCTTTAAATGCTTAATTGTAATTAATGATTTTTTGAATTTAATTGTTCAGTTAGCTGTACTGCTTCCTTTATAAGCACAGAAGACTTTGTTGTTTTATAGTCTGATGAAGCCTCAGGGTGAAAGCGCTTACTGTTTGTTCGAATAAAAGGTTTTATTTGTACCCGTACCTGTCATTGAGTTCATTTTGGTACTTTGGAACTGCATTAGTTATTTTCGCATTGGTGGACTGCCTTTTTGCTCCTGTATATGCTGTGGATTTTGCGATTTTATTACATTGGAATTATTTAGATGACTTTTTTACTTCTTCAGAGATTGTGCATATTTACTGATAATGGTGGACTGTAGAATTGTGCATATTTACTGATAATGGTGGACTGTAGAATTATGCATATTTACTGATAATTGTGGACTGTAGAAGTTTGAGTAGACTTTTATGATGGAAATGTTCTGAACTGGGCAGTTTTGTCATTATGGGTGCATGCATTTTGTTTCATTGCTTACTTGAAAGATGTTCTGAATTGGGCAGTTTTGTCATTATTGGTGCATGCGTTTTGTTTCATAGTTTACTGGAAAAATGTTCAAAACAATAGGAAGGTGTATCAAAGAGCACATGTATGTTTCATATGCAAGGGGCCTATGATTTGAAAACAGCCCAGAATTAATCTTTATCTGCCACTGGTAAAATGTATTTTCTTTGAATGTGGGTTTCAATGCTGTTTCAATGAATGTGAGTTTCAAGGGCAGAGAAGTTTTAATGTTAAGTTTGTTTAGCAGATGTCTTAGTGTTTGTGCTGTAAAATGCAAAATAAAACTTTCAAATGAAGTCCAAATCATCATAGAAGTAAATCAGTATGCACATTAGTGTTTATGGTAAATGGAGTGAAATAGCCAAGTAATGGATCATTGGAATGGCTGCAGGGGGAGGCTCCATTCGACCATGATTTTGTGAGGGGGAAGGGCGGCAAACTTAAAGACAGCCCCAGCTGAACTATACCTCCCAACTGTCAAGATTTTCAAAGAATGAATAGATTTTTGCTTCTTATTTTTGGTTTGTTCCTCATACAATTTGTGGTTTTCTGGCAAATCATTTAGGAATTAAGTCACTAAATAATGACACACTGAGTTTCAGACTTCATAACCTTCAGAAAAATGCATGCTAAAGTAAAACCTGTTGTTCTATCAACTGTCTCAGTTTATACAAGAGCAATTTTTAGTACTGTTTATATGTTCCCCCAATATATTTGGCCTTGTCCAGATTTATTGCATTAACAGGTTGAGAGGTACATGCAAATAAATTGCTTTATAGAATTAGGCATAGCCAAACCTCTCAACTGTCCCTGATTTTGGCTCAAAATGTTGCTCTTCCCCCTAATACTCCCTCTGCAAAATAGCAATTTTGGAAGAAAACAGGGAGGGTTTACAATTAAGAAATAACTGTAATAATCAGAGTTATAGATTACTTTTATTTCAGAAATGCATGTAGATTCTTTTATTTTGTCAGCTGCTCAAGTTAGCAGTACTAATATTAAAGAGTCCCTTCTTTGACAGGTTCCCAGCTGTATTGTGTGGCTATTTTATATTTTTACATCACATTTTTGGTCCATTTTTCATAAAATTGTGTGGGTTTTTTTGGCAAATTAGTGACAAATCATTAAAGACTGAAGTTAGAACATAATGACAGACATTTGAGTTTCAGATTTCATACCCTTCAGAAAATGCATACTAATGCAAGACCTACTATTCTATTATCTTTCTAAGTTTATAAGAGCAATATTTAAAAATTGTCCTTATTTTTTGCCCTCTGTCCCACTTCTTTGTATGGCTTTGTCCAGATTTCTTGCTCTGAGGTTGAGAGGTATGACAAATGTGTCAGGGCCATCACAGTCAGCCAGAGACATTTCAAATTGTAACATACTTGTTGCACCCCACTCCCCCATGTAGTGACTCTGGATGTGTCGAAGCAAGGCAAGGAGTAGTTATGCAGTGTAAATGTGCAGAGTATCCCCCCATCCAAGGTAGACACAAGTACTAGAGTGGCTTTTCATCTGTCCTTGATTTTTGCAGAATGGTTTGGTTTCTGTCATATTTTTTGTACTTTTGATTTATGCTTATTACTCAAAGTGCCTGTTGCTCTGTGTTTAAGTAGCAATACTTTAATGACCATCAGGGAAGCTTGGCTGAGATCATAAGATGCAAGTAAGCTTTAATAAGCATACTGTTAAATAATTTCCAACATTGAAAGCCTTTCTGTTGTTGCCATGTACAGAATACTTAACTAGATAATGTATAAGCCTTGGGTATTGAAATGCATATGACAGTATTTGTAATAAAGGACAGGATTACATTATTTTAAGAAGCTCATTACGCTTGGAGACTTCCAGTCATCTCTACAGGCTTTACCCATAAACTAAACAGAATGCCAATCGTATGGTCCATAACCTGTACAGTAATCCTTTTAAGCAATGTATCTTGAGCTTATTTCTTGTTTGCTTTTCATTTTTTACTTTGATCATGTTTTCCCCATGAAACAAGTAGATAGTTATCAGGCAGCAGGTCTTTTTTTAGATAAGAAACATTTTTACAAGTGGGGGCATCAGAGATTTCTACTTTCAGCATGTTACTTGGTACTTTAATAAAGCTGAATATAAATTATAATTAGAACTGCAGTGCAAGAAGTGATTTGAGTTGAGTGCTGCTTGTTTTTCTTATACTTGATTTTGACTGGCATTCCATTAATGTATATAAAAAGTAATTTATTTTTTCATGCCTCACAACCTTTTTATTTCCATCTAGATATTAAGTAAGCTGTCATGCAGCCAATGCATTGAAATATTTTTATTCTTCTACACTTCATTTTGTCTTGATTGGACTCTCATAATGACGGTTTGGCACCCAGGGCAGTGTATTTAGTTAGTTTTTGTGGTTTTGAGCATAGCTCCTCCCCTTTCTAGTTGGACACACCCCTTCCCATTGACACCACCCATTCAGCTGTCTCCTGCAGCCCCCCTTTGATTTGAAGTCACCAGCCACCACTGAGTGCAGCTAGAAATACTTATGAACAAACAATTAAGTTAAGCAATTGTTTTTACTTATATTTATTTATCTGTCAGAAAAGCTGTCTTCCTGTAATATTTTAAAAAGTCTTTCAACTTTTTTAATGCAATGCTACACAATTCTTTACACTGGTAACTGCGAGTTTTAATTCATAACTGTATTATATGCAGTCAGCATTACTGATATTTGAACATTACAAATATGTTTACAGAGTTACCTATACAGATAACTATTTCCATATTTTTACTGACGTTGCATTTATTACTGTAACCTGTTAACACATAAGTAGTATTTTCTTTTTCTTGAAAAGATGGATGTTTGATTATTTAAACACTCATTCTTTTTTTATTAATTTCATAATGTCATCTCAAGTTTATTTACAGGTAAAGATATCTGATTGTTGAAGTACATGTACTTGTGCAATCCCCCTGTTGTATTTTTATGCAGTTATCTCTTTCTTTCTCTCTCTCTCTCTATATATATATATATATATATATATTTATATTTATATATATATATATATATATATATATATATATATATATATATATATATATATATATATATAATATATATGTTGTTGTTGCGTCTTTTGGCTTTTCCCGGTTAGGGGTCGCCACAGCGGAACTCTGGCCCTCTAATGATTGGCAGTACATTTTTACCTGCCGAATTGCCAGCTCTGATGCACAACCTTCAACAAAGGTATGCCCATTCATGCATGTCTCCACACAGAAGACGCTCCAGCTGAGAATCGAATGGGACGTCTTACTGTGAGGTGACAATGCTAACGCAGCACCAGCAAATATATATATATATATATATATATATAGATATATATATATATACATACATATACATACACATCGCTATATATGGATTAAATATTTTACTTACTGTAGATCTCTGACCTTCTTGCTGTAAACTGGTCAGCGCACTTGGCCAGCTGGTCAGTACTATGCTTTTACAAGTCATCGTATCTGAGACAGCACTGCTGACTAGAGCGGGTTATACATGTCAGGGTTGACAGGTGATCACCCAACTCCTGCCACATATATATTTCCTCCACATACTGTGCATACCTCTCAACTGTCCAGATTTGCACAGACTGTCCAGATTTTTGCCTTATATCTTTGGTGCATTCCTATGATTTTGTCATAAAATTTGTAGTTTTCTGGCAAATCACTGAGGTTTGATGTCACTAAATAATGACACAGATTTAAGTTTCAAACTTGACATCCTTCAGAAAATGCATGCTTACACAAGTCGTGTTATTCTAGCTACTTTCTAAGTTTATATAAGTTTATAAGAACAAATTGTCCCTATTTTGGGGCCTTTGCCCCCCATTATTTAATATTTGTCCAGATTTCTTGTACTAAGAGGTTGAGACCTATGATGCTATGATGTATGCATACCTGGATCTTCTCCAGGTAAGAGTCATGCAGACAATAGAGCATGATTAAGGTCTCTTTCTCAGACCAGCCAGGAGTGCAGCCTTGTGCCTTTACATGTGCTGCCATCATTCGAAGAGCCAGAAACAGAATGAAGAAAAGTATTGTGAGGGATATGTTAAGCAGGGCCAGAACCACTCACTGTTGGGTGTGACATCACCATGCCCAAACCCTTTTTTACCAGCATGCTCATTAAACCAGGTATTGATAACATTGGTATGTTTGATGTAACTGAACCTATTTTATCGCACATTTTGTTTCTTAAATGGAAACACTTACCTTACTATACAGTTACTAATGGAGTAAACAATTAATATTTCTTAATAACATTTACATTTTTTCTGTCTTACTGTAGCAGCATAAGGTGTCAAGTACTGATGTGGCACCTATTCCTTTTTTCTCACATTTTCATTTATTTATTTATTTTTTTCCAGGTGGTGGAGAAAGAAATGTCAATACTAACATGAATCATTATCTGTAGGATGTTTTGATATGTATTACTTGCTAATGTGTGACATACAGACTCAGATGGGGAAGGATTAACCTTCAGATTTATTTCAACCTGACATTCAGATGACTCCATTTTGAATTTTACAAGCATATTCTTATATTCTTACGTTGTCAAGTTTAGGCCAAGCAGTGTGTGTCTGCAAACAGCTTGGCATTGCTGTGGACTGCTGCGAAGTTCGTAAATGTCTGTAACACATCCATGACTGTTTGAGATCCGTTCATGTGCTGTGTGACATGTGTTCACAATTGGTGAAAATTCAGAATACACTGATGTGCTTCATAACATGTTTGCATTATACTATGATTCATAGACATACATATAAAGTAAACTGATTTGCATACTAAACATGCAAATTGGCCAAAATTTACACTGCGAGGTTGAGCTGCATCATATTGACTCATGAATAACTGAAATTGGTGGCAAATTACTTAGGATACCAGAGATATCACAAAGTAAGAAACCGTTTATAAATTAATTAATATTTTTTAAGAGACAAATTAACAGTTTCTGTCATAATGTTTTAAAGATCAAGTTGCGATACAGTTTGAACTATAGTGTGCATTTAATGATATCACTGCATGACTGGCAATTATGGTGAAATGTTTGCAAGTTGCTTGATGTGTGGTGCTGTTCACTGAAATAGCAATAAGTTAACAATGCATCACCACAGAAGTTTTGGATTGTCCATACGTCTGAAAACTGCTTACTGCTGACTTCATCCATATTTGCTGGTACAGATGAACTGTTTGTTTCTGATGCTGAGTCTGTAAAAGAAATCATTACAACACATTAATAGCAGTACAACAGCATGTAGTATAGCATGCTTACAAGATGGCTGGCACTTACCATGAAGTCTGGTGGCACTGAATTGTTATAGATAAAGAAGACAGAAATACACGTGTAGTGAAAGTGTTGTTTTTCTACTATCAGTGAGGGAGGAATACATGGCAATAGCAGATAGTACTGCATTTTGATTTTGGTGTAATTACTTTCATCAGTATTGAATAAGGTGGCGTTGTACACTTTAAATCATATTTCTGTGTGCTTATTTATTTATTTATTTATGTATTTGTTTGTTTATTTTTGTAGGTGGTGGGAATAGCACGCCATTGGTTTATAGTTTAATTGCTGATGTCATCCAGACAGTAATGTGGTGAGTGTCTTGACTGTAGCTCTTTTATTTAATTATTTACTTTCCCTTTTTTTTTCCCAGTGCAGTACCAATGGAGAATAAGGGATCCAGACATAGCTATGATAACTTTAGCCATAGGGAAAAGGTTGTACTCAAGGCAGCACTTAGGATATATAGCAAACTGCTGTCTGGTAAAGGGGAGCCCAGATAAGCTGACAGGGGCAAAGCATGGAGTCAAGTAGTTGCTTGAAATCAATGCAGTTGGAGACATATACAGATCTCTTTCACAGTGTAGGAAAATGGCAAATGATATGGTAGGATATACTAGAGGAAAGGTCAAGTAGAATGCAATTTCAGGACTACTGTAGGAGGAGGGAGCTCCAAATCTTATTAAGTTAACGGCAGATGATGATTACCTTCCATCCATCCGTGAACATGACTATGATACAGAAGATAGTACAACTGGAGTAATTAGAGGTGGCGTGGACACTGTTCCATCTAACCAAAGTCTGCAGCAGCATTTGTGTTCATCAGCTCCTGAAGGTTGGTTTACAGTATACACCTTTAAATATTTAAAATTGAATGGTTACAAACAGTGTTGTAATTAAACATGCCACAATTCATTATTATTAGGTCAGCTTTGTACATCAACAGCTAATGCAAATGAAGGCAGACTTCATGGTAAGTGCCCACCCATCTTATAAGCATGCTATACTACATGCTGTTGTACTACTGTTAGTGTGTTGTAATACTTTCTTTTACATAGCATCGGAAACAAGCAGTTCAGCTGTACCAATAAATATGGATGAAGTCAGCAGTAGAATGGGAGAAGCTGATGATAATGATGAAGTTGATGACTGTGACAAAGGTAGATACTGCCAGCATAGCTGGCTGGAATTTTGTAGATAATCATATCTCACTGGGGAAGTCTAAATGACCTATACAAGATGATTGTGTTACAATTGTATTAGAACTGTATGTCATGTGTATATCAAACTGCTCTGTACAGATGTTTATATTGAAAAGGTATTTTGGAAAGTGCTTGTGCTTAAAATGTATCCACAGTGTGCCCTACTAGAAGAGAACAGAACTGTACATGCACTATTGTAACTGTTTAAATGTATATGTCAACAGAGGAACACAGTCCAGCAAACTTTAGGAAAATAGCTGAAATTAAATGACTTTATAGGATGCAACAAAGAGGATATCTCTCAAGTTTTCAATGCTAGAGACACGAGATCTGTACTAGGAAGCTTTCTGTATTGTCCTTGGAATGGATTAATTGCTACTTTTCAGGCATGAAGGAATGGTATTATTTTATGACTTCCAGCATCTGTCAAAGTTTTGAGGAAAACCCCTTGTCTGAATATTTTTACAGGTAGATGCTAAATGCTGCCAGCTTCTTGCAATGGGGATTTTGGCCTGGGAATTAGAAGTCAGATGACAAGAAGTGGTGTCATCCTACAAGCTATCCCAGCAATAATATTTGAGATATTATTTTGAGAAGTCTCTTAATGAGACGGATCATTCTGCTTTCTGCCTTGGACCTAATAACAACACTAAGAACCATTCACATCTGCCTTGCTCTGTTTAAGTTCTTAGGTCATAGTATAAGTCTCTTAGATTCAGTCAAGAATATAGTAAAGCTTAGTTTAGATGTTTTTCTTTATTTGTGTGAGCCTGTAGTGCAATGTTATTTTAAATATTTCCTGTAGTTTTGAATTCTGATGTCAATGTAAAATACATTCAGTATTGTGTTCTTTTATTATTTATTATTAAATATATTTAAACATTTCATTGTGGCTGATCTGTGTAGAGATATTTAAGTTTTGAGAGTACTGGCATATTTATTTGGTGACACTGTGGGGGCTACTCCTAATAGCCTTGCTCTTGGACAAACTACCATTTATATTAGTATTAATATTACACAGTAAAACTGGATACCCTTTATTAAGGGCCCTAAAGTAGCTGATAAGGAGTGACTGGTGGCAGTGGTAACTACCTTATAGTCTGGGCAGAACGGGGCATAGCTAGTAAACCTGTGTTGGCCTTTACCAGGTGTGTGTGTGTGTGTGTGTGTGTGTGTGTGTGTGTGTGTGTGTGTGTGTGTAAATCAAACCTCAATGAGTGTATCAGTTACTTGGGCAGGGACATAAAGCACTGATTGGACAGAGAGGATGTTGGAGGTCTTAGCTTGGTCACTCAGCTGAGATCAGAACTCTATGACTGTGTCAGCGGGGAGTCTTATTGGGGATCTGGAGAAAGAGGGAAAAACCAGCCCGGGACTGACTGTGGTCTCTGTGTGCCCTTAATGGAAATTGCACTTGATGCAGACAGCTGCATCTGGAAATACTGTGTGTGTACCTGTCATCTTCTCAGTTAATGCCCCCACTGTTGCCAGTGGTGAGGATTGAGGCTCATTGATTTCTGGTCCAGGGAAAGGTCTTCACAAGGATGATAATACAGTTGTATTTATGAGGCAACCGGAAGGAATTTGCAGGCAGTCTCCAAGTTTAATGGCAGGCTCTCTCCCCTTACAATGTATTAGTATCTCTACAGAAAGTGATACTGCATCATACAGTCAAACATAGGTTTACATTAAACTCATGCTTGTACACCAAGAATAAACATTTGTGTCTACACCAGTGTCTGCACATGTAGAAGAACAGTTTGAGGATGAAGGCAGAAAGTCTGAGGTCATAATTTCTACAGTGACATCATTAAAAAGAGGTGCCAGATGCAGAGATTATTTTGAACTACCTCAGGAAACACATAAAGCATTGGCTGCACAGCAGGAAATTTGTCATGAAGTAATTAAGACTCAAAACAAGGGCAACAGATAGGCAGCTAGAAATGGTTAATGTCCTACAGTGTATGCTTAAAGATTTCTAACACTGCTTTGAAATGGCAGAGAGCAAAGTATAATACCATAGTGTCACTGATGCGTAGTATGGTTGTGCACCAGGCATTGGGTTCAGCCTCCATTCATACACTCTTTTAAACAAGCTCGACTCAGTTTTATGAGGGGAAGGAAAAGGGTAAGGTCTATGCATGGGGGGAGATTACATCATACTAATTCTGGCTCTCAAGATAGTAATGTCAGTACTCACAGCGAGCAATCACAGCACATTTCTCAAAGGCCATGTCAACAGTCATCTACACCTCGGAGAAACTCATGTTCTAGGTCAAGGTCATGGTCACACAGCACTGTCAGGTCAGTGATAGGAGGATCACCTTCCTCTTCTAGATCATATCATCGCATTAACTCACCTTACAGTTCTCAAGGTAGTACATCCTCCAGATCAGTTGTACCATCACCCGTCTATCAATAGGAGATGTACATGGCCCATTTAATCTGTAGTTACTGTGACTTAGATTCATTGATACATATAACTGTGTACTGGAAATAAGGTTTACATGAGGGTGGGCATATGTGAAGTCATTCCCTGTCCAACTATTACTTTCACCATATTCTGGAATTGCAATCTTTTAAATTTCCATTTAAATGCAACCATATTGTGGGGAGGGAAGAAGTGTATGTAGATCTGTAAGTATTTAACAGTGGGGCAAATACCGATGATACATGCATTACAGCTCAATATGCTTACAGTTAGATAAGAAATTACAGTAGCAATGAACAAACATTTTCAGGTCCACTATATCGTACAAAAATGACACATTGAAATGATCATACTGCCATATACCCTTTACTGCTGCGAGTACACCCTCATCACTGCACAAATGACAGTTTCTGAGATATTAATTAGTTTAAATGACAGTAAAAAAGAAATCTGATGTGCCACAGTTATCATCATTTAGACAGGGTTGGGGTTGTGAGACAGGATGCCAAGCTAAAACCAAAGTAGTGAATGTGTGAGTGAGTAAGACACAAGCAGGCAGGAATGTAGATAATATCAAGGGGGTCACTGAGACAGGATGACCTGCAACACTCATTAATGCCTCATGTAGCTAGTATGTGTGAGGGTCTGTACTGGCACTTTATGTGAAATGTGTGTGTGAGTGTCTGCATGACCACACACAAGTTCTGTGCTAGCACTACATCCTGGCATGTGGGACAGGTGTGAGCTGTGCATGGCAGCGGTATCAGTTCTGCATTATCGACCTGTCTGTGAGAACTGGCTCCATCAGGAGTTGCACTGGCATGTCCATGGCCATGGTCAGATGTAGTGGTGCTACTTGAATGTGAGGGATGTCTGCTGGATGACTTCTCCTTACAACTACGTCCAGATCCACAACCCGATGGCCTACCATATGTGGGTGTGGACACAGTGATGGAGCAGTGGAAGTAGTGCTGCTGTGGGAGGGGAATGGGCATGGCCATGTTGAGTAAAACCAGATGATGTTTTGGCCGTTTGGCCTAGCTGTCCCCCTCCCAGCAGACATTCTGTCACAGACATTGCCCATTCTAGTGTGGCATTCATCCAATCTGTTGAACTGGCTGCACATGAGAATGTGCAACATCTACAACCTTAAGCATAACTTTGGAGTTCTTAGTGGAACATGCCTGTGCCTACATGATGGCCCTATAAATACATCAAGTGGGCAGACAACAGGACTTCTCTGAGCACCCCTACCAACCCTCCTGTGTGGCACCTCATCCACACTTTGGCTACAGCCAGAGTCAACTGGCAGTGAAACTGCAGTAACCGCACTACCCTGATCAACTATGTCACCTTCAACCTGTCCGATACCTGAGGGCTCAGTGGAATGATTATGCATAGGCATGCTGACTGTCTGAAGGAAATCCAGGGGATGTGTGAGTCACAACTCCAGTGTCAGAATGAAACTCTGCACCCCCTGACTGTTCCTGCATTTATTTATTTCCAGTTTGATGACCGGGGAGTTCCACTGGGGTCAGGGAGCCCATTTTCAGTGGACGTCCAGGGAGAAAAGCTCCACAATACATGGTATAGTTAAAGATACAGCAAAGTATAGTAAAAAGAGTTACAAAATACAAATACATTTCAAGTTAGAGACGTAAATTGTACAGTGATTACGTACCATATAAATCTTGAGGATGTCAGTAATGTGTTCATTTCAAAGAGAAGGGAGAAAAAGAGAAAAAACATCTGTTTATAATATATACATGGATAGCAGTATCGTTGGATTAGCAAACATTCAGAGTGAGCCAAGGTATTTAGAAATTCAAGATGGAGTAAAGTAAAAGTAGGTTAGGTGGGGAGAATGCAGTTGCATTTCCAATTAGAGGAGAGGTAAGAATGGAGCTGAGATTTTAAGTTATCAATGATTTCTGAAGTCCTTAATGAAGGGGGGAGAGAATTTCATTTTTTGGCTAAGGAAAATGATAGGAGAAGTTGTCCAGCAGGACACTTAGGTTTGTGGCTAGTGACTAAGTTTTGGTGTGCAGATCTAAGACTTCTATGTGGGGTGTATGGTTGTAGGATGTTAGTGCAGAGGATTTAGTAGGTTTGAGTATTAGCCTATGGGCTGTAGTAAGTTGGAGGTAGTCTAAATAGTTGGGGAGTTCTAGCCAGTTTAACAAGTGGAGGGCAGTACAATGATGGGAGGAGTATTTGGCTTTGGTGGTGAATTTAGAAATTTTATTATAACAGTTTTCAAGTTTGGAAGAGATAGAGGAAGATAGGTTGGTTAAAGGATCGCCGTTCATTAGGGTGGAGTAGGTAGTGGTGAGAGTTTGTCTAGTAGAAGGAGAGAGAAACTGGTTGCTTCTGTATAGCATGCCAAGTTTTTGATGTTGTTTTTATGTTTTGCTGTATGTGGGTATCACATTTAAGATTTTCATCTATGGTTACTCCAAGTAGTTTAGCGAAGGGAATGGCCTCTATGCGAGAGTTGTTATAGCTGATAATTTGGAGGGAGTTTTTATCAAGTGGGAAGGATTTCGAGGGAGAGAATAGCAATATTTTGGATTTGTTAGAATTTAGAGAAAGGTGGTTTTGAAGCATCCAGTTCTCTGTGGTAGAGAAGGCAGTTTGTGTCCTTGTTTGGAGCTCAGGGAGGTTAGAGGCAGAGCAGACTAAAGCTGTGTCATCTGCATATTGTATAATTTTGGTGTTAGGTATGGCCGAGTGGAAATCATTGAACAGCATTGGACCGAGGCTGAATCCCTGGGGTACACCAGTGGGGGTAAGCAGGAAAGGTGAGGTGTCTTTTCTCCATTTCGCAGCCTGAGATCTACCCAACATGTAACTTGAGAACCAGGATAGGGTATTCTGAGAGAGTGTAAGGTTAGAAAGGTGGATCAGGAGAAGGGTGTGGGAGACGGTGCGAATGCCTTGGAGAGATCTAATAGAACTGTTGAGACTATTTCTCCAGAATCTCGGGCTTGGTTGACTGTACCTATGAAAGAGAGAAGAGCAGTTATTGTGCTATGGCCAGGTCAGAAACCGTGTTGGGCTGGAGTGATAAGTTGGTTTCTGGTTAGGAAAGGCATGAGCTGGAGGTGGATGCATTTTTCCAGAATTTATGAGATTGGGGAGAGGATAGCTATGGAGCGGAAGTTTGAGATATTATTGTTTTTCCTCCTTTGTGGAGAGGTAGAATAAAGGCTGCACACCACAGTTTAGGGACATAGGATTCCTGTATGGATATATTGATGAGTATGCTAATGGGGAGGGTGATTCCATCTGTGGCAGTTTTTAGAAAGTGAGATGGGATATTGTCATGGCACTGGAACATGGTTTTAGTTTGTTTGGAGAGTAGTTTTTTATGTAGGCAGTAGAGAATGGGTTTAAGTTCAAATATGGGAGGGGGGGTTAGGGATTCTGAGTTGGGTGGAGGCTAGGGTAGAGGGATTGAGTTGAGGGGAAGGACTGCTGTTTGGGAATGTCTTGGTTAGTTCTGCTATTGAGTTGGTAAAGAAGGAGTTGAAAAGAGAGGCTATTTCTGGATTGGATTTGCTGGTGTCAGGGCAGGGATTGTTTTTGGTACCTGGGTTGAGAAGTGAGTTAATTGAATTCCAGAACTGTCTTGGATTTTTGTTGTGGTTGGACTAGAGTTTAATATAGTAGGATTTTTTCGTCTTTGATAATTTGTTTTTTAGCAAGGTTGCGGAGTTGTTTATATTTAAGAAGGGTTTCAGGCTGCTTTTTGAGGTGGTAAAGTTTCCAGGATTTGTCTCTTTGCTGCATAAGTCTTTTGGTATCTTTAGTTAGCCATGGGGCGGTGTTGGTTTTTATTCTTTTTGTTCTTGGTGGACCTAGGGAGTTTAGGGCATTTAAGAAGGTAGAGTTAAAAAATTCTATGGCATTGTCTAGAAGAAGAGTTTTTAGAGTATTGCAGTTTATTCATTTGAGGGAGTCAGAGAAAGATGTGGGGTCAGAGTTACTAAGGTTACGTGTGTGGCTGTATTGGTGTAGGTGAGGTGGGGGAGTATATTTCTCAGTGGATGAAAGCTGGCAGATGGTCACTAACGGAGTCTGCTAAGGTGCCAGAGTTTGAGATTTTATTTGGATG
This sequence comes from Protopterus annectens, assembly GCF_019279795.1. Taxonomy (NCBI): domain Eukaryota; kingdom Metazoa; phylum Chordata; order Ceratodontiformes; family Protopteridae; genus Protopterus; species Protopterus annectens. The sequence continues at coordinate 678,580,845 of NC_056751.1, read as the reverse complement.
GGTGACTAGGATCCAGTCAAGAGTGGAATCTGGGGGATTAATTTTGTTGGGTCTAGTAATGGAGTTGGTTACTTGGGTAAAGTTGAATAGATTGATAGATATGGTGGGATTAGAGGTATTAATTTTGTTCCAGTCTATGTTTACACTGCCTTGTATGCAGGTCTCAAACTTAACATTAGTTGAGGCCCATAGGAGAATTTCTTCAAGGGTTGCGGCATTTTTTCCAGGTGGGATGTAAAGGGCCATAATACAAATGCTTTTATGATTATTCATTTTTAGTAATCATATTACTAGCTCTGCGTTATTGAACTGAGGAATGGGATTTGGGAAAGGAATAATGGAGAGTAGGTTAGAGTAGATAAAGGCATTACATTATCTGTATTGGCCACCATCATCATCAGAGCTTACAGATACTCCATCATCAGGTAGTAGAAGTCCTACACTTCCACTGTCAGGATCCTCTGTAATAATAAGTAACAACCACAGGAACAAAATTACTTCTCCCCTAAATATTAACCCAAAATATCTGAACAAAAAGTAACAAAGTAACACCTGTCACACAATTGCAGATGGTACAGCAATACTGATACTCATTACACCCTCCTCACATCTGCATTTTATCCCTGTGGTCACGTGGGTTTCCTCCGGGTGCTCAGATTTCCTCAAACATCCCAAAGACATGCTGTAGGTGGATTGGACACTAAATCGGCCCTAGGCATGAGTGTGTGCATGTGTGTGCCTTCTGTGGAAGGTTGGGCACCAGGTTGGCAACTCAACACCATAAAACTCCACTCCCAATCATGAGCGGACGGTCATCTGCTTTGGCGACCCCTAACCGGGAAAAGCCGAAAGAAGAAGAAGAAGAAGAAAAGAAACATTTGCTTACTATGTGCAGATGTCTCAACACTTTGCAGGGAGGATTAGCCTGGAGGAAATGAAGCAATGAAATAATGGCTGTTAAACATCACAATAGGAATAACAAAGGGTCAATAAAAAAACAATTGGCTATGTGCTGTGTAAGAAACAGCTGTAACTGAAACTTGTCTGAGCTGTCCCCCCACCCCCATGTCTACTGCCCCACTCTCTTGTATAACTGCAAATTATCGATAGGTACAGATATAAAAGACAAGCAGTAGCAGCCAAATTATCTTTTAGACTACAAGACGATATAATGTTGCCACATGTAAGCCTACCTGGATTGTGCTGCTGGGACACGACTGACCTCCCTTCCACACCAGCACCAACATCAAGCACATGGTGCGAAAGCTCCCCTGAGCTGTCAGGATCTCTGACAGTGGACAGGATCTCCTCATTTGGTGTTAGTATGGCTTGGTAGCAGGACCTCTCTCCCATAGCCAGCTGTTCTCAGGCAATTGCATCTGCCCTCCTCCATGCAAATGAAATTGTGTCATTGGCCTGATGCCACACCTGACCATAATTGTGGCCACAACTGCCAACTACATTAACATCAGTGACTATCTGGTTCCAAATTTACTTTCTGACTGTAATCTCCCCCCAGCCTCTCTCAAGTAAGAAGTCTCCATGGCACCTCAGAGCCTGGATGGTGACCTCATTCTCAGCCTCACTAAAAGGTGTTTTTTATGGATTTGCTTGCTTGGGTGCCATAATTCTATGTGATATAGAACAGAGAAGGACAAAAACATTGCTAGCACATACGTAATGTATTTTTTTTCAAACAAGTAATCAGGCTGTACACCCATTGTCAATATAAACCACTTAAAACACACATCTCATTTAGGTCAGCAGAATAGTAGGTGCCCCCCACCCTCCAACACAAATATGAAGCTCTGGACATCACCCATTCTGTCAACATTCCTATACTGAAGACTGCAGTAAGGTCATTGATTACTGGAAGACAGTTATCATTGCTAAATAGTCAAGAATACAAATGCCAGTCAATTTTCATTGTGCCCACCACTGCTGTAGAGGTTGCCTTGGAACATCTGAGAATGAGAAGCCTAACACCACTGTCAGCCACATGTACAACCCCTTGCATAGGACGAAAAACATAATTGCAGTTGTCTCCAATCCCAGGTGAAATTGCAAATGCAAATATTAAGAACATTCTTGTACTGTAAACATAACCTGTCTACTTCACAAATGTGAAACCCTGCAAAATGTGCCTGTGCCAACAGTAAAGTATAAGAAATGCATACAGACCAACCTTGATTTTTCTACTGGCTATATAAATACATTCCTAAAAGGTTACAATCTAAATGTCCTTGAATAATAGAAACATACCTTAGCAAAATAAGTGTTTCTCTGCAGAGAAATCTTCTTCAAAGAAATACCAATCTTCTGTTTTGTCTGAAAACAAGTCCCCTCACTTTCAAGTTCCCTAACTATATGATTACCTTTTTATTGAATAGATTTAGCCTTCTGAGCACTGTGAAGATGCAAATGAGGTGGGAACACATTAGAACTGCTGAATACCAAACTTCTGACTTTGTGTAGCATATATAAACATAGTGTAACCTCTACACCATTGTTAGGTGCTAATGGCTTGCAACTGTGAATGATTACGGTGAGTGAAGGAAAACACAACAGCATTTCAGACACCCTTCGCTGCAGTGGGTGTGTCAGTGAAGATACACTTATAAAGTGTGGAACTAAAAACAAATAACACACATGTATATTTTTTTCTGATAATAGCACAAGTCTCCTGCCTTTGTTGAACACTGTTGTTCACTGTTATGTATTTGTATCAAACCTTGAAAGAAAAATGATAGGAAATGCACTACAAATTACATCTCTGATAGTGAAGCAGAGAATGACCAGAATGCAAACAGAAGAAAGAGCTGCATTTTTGCAAACATATTCATAAATAATTGTGATGACTCATTGCACTATATATGGTAACCACACATGTATAATCATTTGAGAATGCCCAGCTGTATAAACTGTTAATACTGGATATGAAATGTGAATTGCTTGTATGCATATGATTTGATTGGCATTGCAAAGCTATGTCTGTGGCAAAGAGAAATAACATACTTGAACTGTGTTGTGTAAATGCAATAGTCTGATGGTTCAAATCCAGAGCTGTCTAATTGTTTAACCTTTATTTCCCTTGTTTATATTTTTTATGTTTACCATGGGTGCAGAATGTGACATAGCTCAAACATGGTTAGCTGCTTAAAAAAGTGACAATTTAATTTCATTCACCTTCCAGTGGAAAACATGCTTAATAGCATCGTGCTGCAGTCAGCAACATGGATTGTGATGACTGCAGAAATTCCACCTCTTACCCAACTGTCTTTATAGCACAAGGTGTAAATACATTGAGCTAAATGAGAGAGAAGATAGGTAAAGCAGAGTTGGAGTCCCACAGTAGTTATTTTTACCGAGAAAGGGTCATAATGAGTACTTGCACAAGTAATATATGTTTGCTATTGCCTTTTACATTTGCACATTGCCTATCTATGCACAAACAGGGTTCACCACTTAAGGAAAAAGGTGAAAAAGTTAATTTGGTGTGTCTTCCTTCCACTGGGTGTGTAAAATACACCTGCTACCTAACTTTCCCAGTGGCACCAGATGTAAGTGCAGTGAGGTTATGGTCAGAACACAGGTGACCCAGGATTCAAATCCAGCACACTCCCCTTTTTAGTAAGGGTGTCTCACTGTAATTGTTTCACAAAACTTTGATTATAAATGTAATAGTACATACCAGTAGCTATGTATAGCACTTCGATTGACAGAAATATATCATTACTGCTTGCATACACATACTTTTGTAGGTATCATATGTGTTATGTGTGTAACTCATTTAGCATGCAAGTGATGATTATTTAATAAAAAATAAAATTGCATATCTCTGATGGACGCAGTAGTTTACTGACAATCATCCACATCCTGTCCATGTATTGTGAGGTTTGTATCATAACTCTAAACCATGTTATTAAAATCATGCAAGTCTATCAGTTTCCAGTATATAGTCAGGCATTAGTTCTGCATCACATCTCAGAATGCATAAGCCAGGACCTTGTAATGTCACAGACATGCAGGCTTAATTGAAGTATAGCACCAGTCATTCTTTAAACTGTATATCTGTAATGATCATGGCTGGTAAATACTTTTTCTGTGGCAATGAGGAATAATTACCTATGTGGAAATGTATGCACTCACTTTTACATAAATTTGAATTGCACCTTGTACAAATTACTTTTAACAGTGTGTAAGTTCCCACAAAATATGTGCAAAGTCATCCCTTTGATCCCTCCAAAGTCATGTCTTAACAGCCAAGCCATTAAGCATTTCAGTGTTGACCATTGGACAACGTGTGACCAGGTACAGCAACACACATGCAATAAATCAATGTCAAATATCACATCATCATTGCTGTTTCATAAACTTCCTTCCTCTTTGTCTGGAAGTGTTTCTCTTTGCTTACCTTCGCAAAAACCCAGTTGGCATGGTTGTGAGTGTTTGCAGACTGGTTGTAAAATGAGATATCACAGCATGGGAAACCATTTGTTCTCTTATTGGTGATCTTTGCGGACATGGCAGGAGATGGGAAGGATGGTGCCAAATTCAAAGCACAGAGGTGGGGTGTGGAGGAGTCAAAACATTTTTGTTGCATTCCTTGTGAAGCACTACAGTCAGAGGTTGCTGCAGGGGGACTATACTGGGTCTCATTACAAGTCTGAGGGCTTGGAACAGCCTAGCCAAGGCTGCCTTTAGTGCAATTCCATACCACACACTGGGGAGCAGTGTAGGCACCACTACCGTGACCTTAAGAGATGTAAGCAGTCACAACTCAACCAGTGGCTGGATGAGTTTAGAACTGCTAACACCCCACGAGCTGTGTAAGTATACAGATCAAGCAACCTGAAATGATATGCAATGGTGTAGATAGTCAAGACTGGTATACATAATGCTTTCATGTCTTTCTTTATTTTACAGCTGCAGAGGAAATTGCAGTGAACAGGGAGGCACATTCTGAGAGACTGGCATGACTCAGAAAGACAAGGAGTATGTCTGCAGCACAACTGACCCTGATTGTAGTAAATATATTGTAATTCCATACATCAATAATAACTTCAGAATTCATATCTTAACTGCAACAGCAAGCGCTCATGCTTTCTGGGCTAGGTCTTGCTAATTGTCTTATGCAAGTGTAATAGCGTATTCAGAATATGTGGGTTCGATTCTTACAAGTAATCTGTACATTCATATTCAACAAGTGTCAGTTTTAAAACTGAAATGCAGCAATATTGGCTTTAATGCCATATCGTTAATGTAATATGTAGTGTCTTTAGAAGCATTTCTGGGATAGGTACATATTTAAGGATTACTTGTAACAGTTCACAATCATTTTTTAGGATTGTGAAAGCTGTATAGCTACTATAATATAAAAGGATATTTATTGTAATAAAGCATGAATGTGACGTATCATGGTTATAATCATCTCTTTTCATTTTTTGTCTCACCCCCACCCCTTTATCTCTCTCTCTCTCTTTTATTTTGTGGGTTACCTGGAATCACACCATTCTGATGTCATATACTTCTGCCAAAAAATGCATTTCAGCACAGGGAGGTGGGACAACAACTGCGGCTCAGCCTGCCAACTCTCCACTGACTGCTGCACCAACACCCAGCACCTCTGGGACACAACATGGCAGTAGTGCCTCCACATCCCCTGCCTTCCCTGGTCCATCCACATCAGGTAGCATTTCCCTAACTGTTAGTGCAGTGGGACCCTGCAGGAGCATTGGTGGAGGCGATATTTATGTCACCTACCAGGAGCTGCCAGGGATAGTGTGTGATCTAATAAAGACTGGAACTGGTGCCCACATCAGCCACCTACAGATGTTGCTCATTAAAATACAAAGAGATTCCCATATCAAGCAGTCTCACAGGCAACTTTGGAAGGGAACAGTAATGAAAGTTCTAAAGGTGAAGACTAAATTCTCACTATTCCTACACTTGATGGGCATGTGCCTCTGATGTCTCCTGCCTGTCCCCAGTCATGGTGTCACCTAATTCTGTGGCCATCACCAAATCTCTGTGTCTGTCTTATTTATCCTGTTTATCTGCACCTGCTTCCTCACCTACCATACCTATATAACCCTCACATTTCTTGAGAAAGAAATAAAAAAGAAAGAAAGAAAGATTCCTTTCCCAACATTTGTCTCTTTTTGAAATCCAAAAGAAAAAAATGGACACCAATCCTAAAAAAAAAAAAAAAAAAAAAAAAAAGTCTCATGCATGGCTCTGTACTCTGCATATATCTCTTCTGAGACACACTTGATTTGGTCCAATTGGCTGTACAACAACACTGAGTTGTTGTCACCAGTCCATGTTATGGTGACAGTCCAAATTCATCATATTTTGTCTACACTTGCTCATTACTGTATTGAAAAAGTATCTATTGTTCTTTCCTAATTCCCTCCTGCAAATGCCTGTATTGCTTCCCCTTTGATCTTCCCTCTGATTGCTACCACATTTCACCACTTTCCAATCACTCCGATTTCCACATGTTTAATGTGGTCAAAAACTAGAATCAAACACAACACACATGGCCAGAAATGGTCCATAAGGAAGCCTTCAGTTTCTGTCCTCTGCATTTGTACAGAATTTGACATTGCGCACCAATACCAAACGATGGTGAATAACTGTCTATGTCGTATGGCAAAACCTGGTTAGTTTTTAAGTACTAGGCTAGCTGCCTTTCAGGGACATTTTAAGCCTAGCCAATTTCCCTTGATGAGAATCAAACCTTGAACAACTTACCTGTGAGGTAGACACATTAACCATTATGCTAACTCACTATCCCTGAACAGCTATTTAAAGTCACTGTGTTACTGGTATGTTTCTGCTGTACTCTTTCAAGGTTACTCATATTTGTTTCTTACAAGGTTTCTATATTGTTATTCCATAGTCTAATATAACGAACAACCAACAAATTCATCATTTCTGATTTCCTAGAGTTTATAAATATAAATCTTTTTATACATCCTATAGTGCTATAACTATTATTAACCAATTGGTTGATATGATTAGAAAAACTCAAAAAGTTGGATCTACCCATATACCCATGTCCTTACATGAATCTACAGTTTCAATCACTGTGTGCTGTATTAAATATTCACCTTTCAATTTATGCCTCCCAAATCTCATATGCTTATTTGTTTACGTAAATATCAGCATATTATTCTCCTGTACCCAAATGGTCAATTTAGTCAAGTTGTTTTGCAGGCATGCCCCATCTGTAGCACATGTAATTAGTATAAGAACTTTCAAATCATCAGCATACAGACTGTAGAACACCTCATATAAAAAAGATAGATCTGAAAGATGCAATCTAAAAAGTATATGCCTAGGATAGAGCCCTGTGGGACACCCTGACTGTAATCTCAAATTTCACTTCTCCAACTGCTGTATATTTGCCATGTCTTATTTGTAAGTCATACAGCTATTCATCTTATCAAGAGTAAATTAATACTTAGTTGTTCTAATTTAATAATCAGTGTTTTGTATATGACCCTATCAACTGCTGAAGTTAAATCTCTATAAATTACATAACAACACAATTTTTCATTCATACCCATTAGTATATTGTTATAGAACATCATGTTACAGGTGGTAATAGATGTATTTTCAACATATGCATGCTGTTGTATGGATTCAAGTCCCAAACTTTCAAATTCTGACAATAATTTATCCAATATAACCTTCTCCATTGTTTTCCCACAACATGAAAGTAAACTTATGGGTATGTGTGAGTCTGGGTTTGCTCTACCTCCCTTTACTTTAAAGACAGGTTTAACAAGTGCATGTCTCCAATTATAAGGAATCCCTTTATATTTAATGACCTAGTGAATAACAAATATAATGGCACTGTAACTTCATGTTGAAGTGTTCTCAGTTCATTATTAATAATTCTGCCTCTTCTTGGATCCAGTTTTCATAGTTCTTTTTCAATATAATCGAATTTGATTTCAGTATTGGAGGTTATCTGGATATCACTAGGACAATTTATCACCTCTTTTGTGGAGCCAAACTGCTTTGCATAAAATTTTGTAAATACAGCTATAATCTGTTGTGTCTGGGAATACATTTTAGAATCTACACAGCTTGTCAATGTATATGCTTTACGTCTACTACAATTTATGCATCTATAAAATGGTTTCATATTATGCTCAACATCTTCATATATTTTTTTTTTCAAATTTTTTCTTGATTTTGTCTCACACCACATTTAATTTGCCTGACCAGCTTGTTTATTTCAGTTTTCAAAGTTTTCCCCCTAGATTTACTAAACATTTGTGCAGGACTAGCTTAGTCCTGCATGGATGTGCCCATTTAGGAGCAGGATGGCAGCATGCCATGCATATTAATAAGGCACACTGCCCGAGCTCCTAGGCTTACACAGAGCATGTACGAGTGCAGGAGGCATGTCTGAGAGCAGAGCTCTCAGAATAAATATGCCCCTGTAATGTAGAATAGCAGAAAGTGGTAAGAAATTAGTGAGACTGCTCATAGGTGTCTGCATGTCCCCACCGACAGTCCCCCATGCGTACAACAGCAACAGTACATATAAATTAAATAAAGAAACCCTTTTTTTTTTAAATCCGAGTACAGCTAACCGTAGATGCCCGGATGTGCCCATTGCTTAGCTATGGTTATAGCAGCTTAAAAGGGTGAAGAGGATAAGAAGGAAGATATATGCAAATGAAGCAGCATAGCAATAGTGTGATGGACAGAGCATTCGCCTAATGAGCAGGCATTCCCAGTTCGAGTCCCACTGCAGCACAGTCTATTTTACATGGCAAAACATGTTATAACCAATATTTTTGTTGCAAAACACACTAAATAACATATATTTATGAACTGGAGTACTGCAGGAAATGCACATGTGCAAGTGTCATAATGAATAAGGCACTAGTAAGCAGGTTTAAGCACAAATAAGCAGTAGCAAGCATATATAAGAACTAGTAAGCGTGTTTAAGTGCATTTGCGTGTGGATAAGCACTGCCTACACAGATTAAGCAATGTAGAAGCTGAGTATAAGAAACTATAACCGGAAGTAAGCAGTGCTTACCTCTGCGCAAACCCGCTTACAACTGCTTTAAAGTGCCTTAATCACTCTGTATCCAATGGCTTGTGTTCTGCTCAGCAACAAAATAAACAGCCTCTGCAAGGCTTGAACATAGGACTATGCACACCATACACAAAGTGATTTACCACTAAGCCATGCCAGATGTCCATAAACCTGATGTTTTCAGTAACATAACATCCAGCCCAGTCATGCAACAGTACAGAGAATGTATACCAACATCTAGATGTATGTGTGTGTGTGTAAATATATTAATATCTAAACAGATGCTAAAATATCTAAACAGATGCTATATATATATATATATATATATATATATATATATAAATATTCAGAAATATATACATGCATATAAATATATATGAACATATATACATGCAAATGCCGACATCTACACATATATATGTCAACACCTATATGTCCACATATACACAGCAAGTTACATATATGTACGCAGATATATATCTTCGTAGGTATATATGGACATAGTTATAAATATGTAAGAAAATATATATACCTATATAGGTATATATGGGCATATATCTGTAGATAGGAAAGGTAGATTAACAGAAACATATATTCATACCTCTCAACCTGGAAACATCAAAAATCTGGACAAGGCCCATGAAAAATAGGTACAAATCTGTACGCTGATTAACATAAAATTTGCATATATAATTAAACCCCACCCACTCCAAATGGAATTGTGGGATACCACCTTTGAAATGCAAAATGAAGAACAGAACCAAAATATAGCACCAGAGTCCCCCCTGCAGCCATTCCACTATCCCATTACCTAGCTATTTCACCCCGTTTAAAACAAACAGTAAATTATGTGTGCATACTGCTTTACTTCTGCAATGAATATTTGGATTTTAGTTTTTTACATTTTATAGCACAATCCACAAACATTAATAGATACCTGCTAAACAAAGCAATACTGCTAACACTGAAAATAGACTTTGCATTAAAACTTCTGTGCCCTTGAAACTCACATTCATTGAAACAGCATTGAAACCTAACCCACACCACAGCCAAAGAAAATGCATTTGGCCAGTGGTGGATAAAGATTACCTTTCGACTGTTTTCAAAATCAGAGGCCCCTTGCACACAAAACAAGAAACATACATGCGTTCTTTGATACACCCTTCCTGACTTTATTAAATTATATTCCTTGTATAATACAGCACACTTGTTAGACTTAAGTTAGAGCGCATTTTAAATGCATTGTTTAAACATTTTTCCAGCAGGCAATGAACCAATGACAAAATTGCCCTTTTCAGAACATTTCCATGATAACAGTCTACTTCCACACACAACTGCATTTTAAATGCATGGTTTGAAGATTTTTCCAGTAGGCAATGAAGCAAAATGCATGCACCAATAATGACAAAACGGCCCTATTCAGAACATCTCTATGATAATAATCAGTACAAGTTCCAAGCCCTCTGCTACTCTGCAGGGCAAAGGTGGGGCAGATGGTAAATATAGAATTATTCTGGTGGTAATATACCAAATGACATAATTACTGCAGGAGAAACAAAACAAGCCACAGTACAGGGTAGTAATTTAGTTATTTCACTGCTGCAGCCAGCCTGCCACCATGGGTCCAGCAAGTATTTAACTAAAATGTATTCATTTTAACAAACAACTGTGGCATAATTTATACTGAGGGAGCAGATGTCAGCATGAAAACCTGGTTTCATTCCTACTGCATAAATGTTATAGACTCCTATACTGCAGTAGGAATAGCATGCCAATTTTATCACTGCCACATCACCAGTTATGTGTAACATCGAAACCAGTCATAATGTTGACAATTTTCCTGATGCATTGTATGTCATGAAAACATAGTGTGTATGTATATATATATATATATATATATATATATATATATATATATATATATATATAAACTTTTGGAGTATCTATCATATCGTATGGTTTGAAAAAAACATGAAACATCGTCCTAACTATTTATTTTTATTTATTTATTTATTTAAATTTGTTGACCGGGAGTGTCCGACTGGACGTGGGTCCATTTTCAGCGGAGGCCCGGGGAGAAAAGCTCCACAGTAAAATAAAACAGACAGTAGTTACATTGGATTACATAGTGATTAAAAATTTAACATAGAAATTACTTACAACATATTTACAGATGAAGAACATAGTACATCAGTAGACAACTAGAATCTTTATCTGTGAAGTACATAACAGGCATTAACAAATGTAACAATGAGAAGTTCCTGCTGTATAATAAGTACTAGGCTTATGAGCATCTGAGCTTGCTATCATCAAGGTAGTTAGTGGAAGTGAAAGAAAGGTAGTAGTTGGCTGGGGTGGATGATATTAGAGTGGGAGTTGCAAGGGCATAGCCAGCATGTTTTTAGGTGCGCTTTTAATAAAGTTTTGAAGTTGGTGCATGATGGTATGGAGGTAATTGTGGGTGGGAGTGAGTTCCATAATTTGGCTATGGCGCAAGAGAATAGTGCTTCACCAGCAGAGTTATTGGCTTTAGTGATCTGCACTCACTTAATGACTGGTTTGACTTTTTTAAAAGCCTTAAATCTTGTATGGCATTTCCACTATATAACGGTTGCTAACAACATACATTTAGTGGCATTCTCAAGGGTCAATCACTCATAAGTACTTCAAAACATTAACATTTTTTAAGTCAGTCCTTCCTGATGATTATTCAAACAAATGTCTGGCAGGAACATTGTTGGGTGTTTGCCATTAATATTTCATAATCAAGTCTATAAAATAGCAGGAAAGTATCACTGAACACTGCTGTACAAAGAAAACGGCTGATTTATGCAGGAAAAAAAAATATTTTAAGCAGACTGAACAAAGTAAGAACTATTCCATTTACCGACTATGCTACTTGACTAAGAAATAGAAAACACAAATGTAATCAGTACCAAAGATTTTAACAGTGCTTTGACATTGCAAACTAAATGTAACAAACATAACTGTCATATCATAACACAATCACGACTTCTAAAAATCATTGGTAGTAAACTACACTTGTTCCTAATCAAATGAAAACAAATAGCGCGCGAACACATATACACTCAAGAGAAAGAATCTGCAGTACCTTTCAGCAATTCTAATCACCCTGCACCTGCAGCTAAACAGCTCGGCAGTCCGATGCATGGAGTAGTCAGCACAGCAGATGCAAATAACTGCAAGTATTCACTTCACCTTCACGGCATGGCATTAAAATTCCAATAAAATGAAAGCAACAGCATTGAAATCTGCCTGAGTGCCCCGACAGACGAACCAAGTATTCAAAACAGGCAACTCAAACAGATGAGCGCGAGTATTCAAACAGGCAACACGCGCATCTGAGCTTAATTCCGACAGGCTGAAGGAGCTGACGTCATCGCGCACATGATGACGTCAGCTCCGATAGCGCGGAATCTAAAAAATAACTTAAAAAATCGGAAATGAAGGGGTGCCACTCGGGAATCGTGGCACCCCTTCATTGGGACCCCAAAACTCGGTAAAAAACGAGTAATTCGGGATGGTTGGGAGGTATGCATATATTTCCACATGCATCATTAATGGGGTTGGGAAGCCCCAAACAATATACGTCCTGTACGAATTGGCATACCCCCCCCCCCACACAGCCAAACACATCCGCCCTGCAATACACTACCAAGTTTATTGTATTTTGTTTGTTTTATTGAAATAGGGATTTAAATTTATTTGTTATTGTCTTATATTTCATTTCCCTTTCCCCCAGCCACTAGGCGGACTGACCAGTACAGGCCCATCCAATCCAGCCTCTCCTCGACCCATATTTTCTTTACCCACAGTTCTGCCCCCCTTCACACACGCAGCCATCATCCTTTCTGTGGTTACCAGCCCATAGCTACCACACCACCACACTTTTCCCACCCTCCACTCCTCCTCCCCTTGGGACTCATCTTGTACGTTGTACTGACCCAAATATCTTTGGTCTTCCACACACTGTAGTCCATGCACATATGAACACAGCCATGCTTACCTGTGTGGACATGGTGTTACCGCAAAGAAAGTCATCCAATTTTTGGGTCGTCTCACATGGGACAAATATTTTCCTGGTAATAACAATAGACTTCATGGGTGACTTTGTTTACACCAATGTTTTTATTTTTAGGTATCGCAAAGCATACGTGGTACAAAAGGTTGCCCGGTATGCACACAATACCTAATAGGAACATCTAATTCAGGTATACGGGAAACACACGACCCTTGTATACACACGGCACTACAGGTTCGCCTCCTGATAACTGAATTGTTGTCTAATGAAGATGCACACAGCACCTTGCAGGACCACTGGTCTCACAGTTTTATTGGTTAAGAACTGTGTTGGTAATTTAAATAAACAGCTCAAAACATTGTAGTTAAACAATGCTTAAATGTTTGCATTTAATAATGACACATGTCTTTCTGAAGATGTCTTGATAATAAAGAAGATGAAAGTGCTAAATAATACAGGAGTCTCGGGTGTTTTCCCTTCAAGTCAGTTTGAATTTGTTTTGAATGCTTTTGTGTCATGGAGTTTGTTTGTTTTTAGTGATAATTGTCTTCATTTTTTCCTGTGGTCTAATGTATAGATATATATATATATGTAGATATACATATGACTACACATACACACACAGACCTATGTACAGTAAGATACTTATGTAGTAGCACACAATATGGTACACCCACTATGCCTACAGTGAACACCCTAACAACTGGACACTGGATGACCCACCCATACAAATAACATTCGTTGCCTGCAACATATCCCCACAGAGAGGTCATAGGATAAACGCCACACACAGGTTTGCAGAAATGGAATACCTTTTTATGTGTACTATTACAGTATTACATGCCATGTCATATATTATATGTGTACTATTACAGTATTACATGCCATGTCATATATTATATGTGTACTATTACAGTATTACATGCCATGTCATATATTATATGTGTACTATTACAGTATTACATGCCATGTCATATATTATATGTGTACTATTACAGTATTACATGCCATGTCATGTAGCTGTTCAGATGCTGAAATCCATATCAACAGAGTAATGCAACTGTGAAACAGTTATACTAATACAGTAGTCTGGAAAGATCCACAACTGTTTCTGTCCAGGCCAAGCCCTTCAAATCGTAGATTAGCAAGGACGGACTGGGCCACAGGATACCACACAAGCAACAGTAAGTGATGCAGGTGTATAGTCCAGCAGCCTCTATTTACACTCTGTACACAATCACTAGGTGGTCAAGTCAGCAGTTGACCAAATGGGATGTAACTGTTACATAACAAGGCATAACTGACACCATCACAGGCACACTAGTACACAGAACAGTCTGTATGACAGGAGGCAGTAGGCCTGCAATATCCCACTTTATGTAAGTAATGTCAAGATAGGTGACATGTATGGTACTGTACATCCAGATACCTTCAGGCAGCTCACCCATGATACCCCCAACATGTTGTAACGGCCTAGGTTATGTATGGTGCATCCCCTTCCCAGACTCATTAATACAGGGCCATATACCACTGTTACATACACTGACCTCTGGAGTGCATATGGGCACACATGTATTGTGTAGGTGAAGGTCACACATATATAGCCCCAGCCCCACCGTATGTGTGGGGGATAAAACAGCAGTGTACTGTTGGCAGGCATGGTAGCGTGGTATATGTATATGTGCATATGTATCTCTATCTGTATATGTGTAGAAATATACTGCTCTGTATATGTATATATCTGGGTGTGTATATGCATATCTATGTACATATACACACCCATCTATATATGTCGATATGTACATGTGTAATTATCTATATAGATATCTGGATAATCATATGTACATATATATTCACCATATGTCCTGAACATGGGGTGTAGCCCTACCCCAGCCTCTATAGTCCCACCTTCATAGTGCAATGGGATGTCAGGCATGTATAGCAGGTATATTAGCAGACTATAGCTACTGTAATAGAGACTGTCGTCACAGACATGATGTGTGTGAGGTCACATCTGCTTTTCACATGTGCGCCATTGGCTTCTGACAGACATCCTAAGGACATCATAGTACAGTACCGCTGCAAGCACACAATTCTCCTGTGGACTATAGCAAAGATACTGGCCAATAGATGTGGGCATTCTGACACAATCTGTACAGTCCAGAGGTATACACAGAACCCCTTAGTGCAGAACATGTGGACCAAGCTTAACAATATGGATGTTAACAGCCATGTAGATGGGTATAGCACATAATGACTGGTATACATTTGCCCCCATAGGTTGTGCAGTCACATACCTCTGTCTGTCCTGACACATAATGACTGCTGGTACAGGGGTGCCATGGCCACATACTACCCACGAGATATTGTTATACATCTGTACAGCATCCTACTGCTCTGTCTGACATACATGATTGTTAAGGGAGGCCCGGCAGCAGTACATCTGGAAAATATCTGGACATGACACCTCAATGGGTAAGTACACTGAGCTGCCAGGCATGTAACAAAGCACTGTGCAGGCTACAGGCAGACTGGTTCAACACTGGCCTACATCTCCTATGGGGGAATGCACATGTACCTGTATATATAGCAGGCTCCGCAGGCATGTCACAGCACAGGTTAAGATACACCTATGTGACAGTTTATAACCACAGCCAATGTGAACACTGCCACAGCCACATATGGTAAGCTAGCATATTATTACAGCATATGGACTATCTGTGCACCACCATCCTCCTAAGTGCCACTCACACACTGACCCTATATATACTGGGCTGCTACACAGTGTGGTCTGATGCCCGTCTGTGGTATGGGACATGTGTGTGTATGGCCCAACAAACATGTAAGCCAATATGGTAACATACAGTGGAGCAGCATGTAACATCAGATAAGATGGGACCTAGGACGATGACATCTACCACAGTCTGTACACAGGCCACGGTATATATTAACAATACACACACTGTCGGCATTCACCATAAGCACACAGACGCCGGTACTGTACAACGAACTACAGAATGTCCAGGTCATGTCATCAAATATAACCTCTACTGTACATAACATGTGTAGCAGTCTGATATCTCACTGACTTGTTATCAGATATGATGGCACTAATTATAGTGCACAGCACATATGCACCTCTTACTGCATGACATATGTACAAAGGTTGACAGAGTTGTGGCTGGAAGCACATACACAGGGCCCATATTGACATGTTGTTGTGAAAAACACATACATTTACTGTTGTAACAGGGTTTGTTGCAACATATGTCCTTTGAGGGATATGAAGTCAGTAACTGTCATGGCTTCCACCATCTAAAAACGGCAATCTTCACACTACCTTCTGCAGTTCACAGATAGATGCTATGCGGGTAACACATGACACCAAAGGCACAACACACTGCCCAGTCTGCAGATGACCCTGCCGATGGGGATTCCTCATAAACACAGAACTGACATGGCAGGTATTAAAACATGTAGGACAGCCATATCCACACACACACTGTTAAACCAAATGCAGTATAGCAGCACTTACAATCTTTAGTCAAGTCAGGCACATCCCCCTCCTGTGTGTTGCCCTGTTTCCACAGTGTATGTTGATAGAGGTAAGTCCTCAATCCATCTGAGATGCTGTTTGCTAAACAAAAGCTCTAGTTCCTGCTCACAGTGAATGAAAAGGGCCAACACCAAAATGGTGTTCCTAGATATTGGAGTGTATTTCCATCCAATTGGTTATGGGAATGTTACTACAGCTGCTCCACATGCAATCAGCTAGGGGAGGGCTGCAATTCATGCAGAGACCATCACATGATCATATGCATCACTTAAAATGCACATGCTGCTGCCTAAGAAAAGCAGGTGTAGGTCTCCACATCCACCAGTGAGGGAATGAGAGAGGCAGACAGAGGCATTGACAAGTAAGGGGCTGGTGGGAGAGTAAAATCTAAGCATGTTTGTGTTACACACCTACCAGCACAGGGTATCAAACCCCTGACAACTATGTAGTGCTATTATAATCCGATGCAGTTATTGGCTGCACCACATAGGTTACCTGTGGTGGAGTCCTCAGAACATATATGTCAGGGGTCTGCAACCTTCACTACCAAAAGAATCATTTTGGAGCCTCTCCCACCAAATAAGATTTATTGGGAGCCACCAAACCTATTTGACCCTTAAAATGACGATAACACAGTGTACAAAGTTTTATATATAGTTATTATCTCAAATATAAAAAAACTAAGTTTATAAGAGGAATATTTAACATCTGTCCCTATTTTTGTTATTTTGTTGGGATTGCTCTATCACTCTGTGTGTGTGTCATATCTTTCAACCTCTTAGAACAAGAAATCTGGACAAAACCATAAATAGTGTGGCACAAGGCTAACTACGAAAGAAAATTGCCAGGGACTCCAAAGATAACCACAAGGCATTCTTTAGCTATGTCAAGAATCTAAGTGGCAATTCTCAGATCTGCTCAGAGTTAGTGCAGAATGGCACAAAATACACTGAACCGACCAATATCACCAACATCCTGGCAGACAGGTTCAGTGCAAACTTCACCCCCATCTTACCACCAAAAGGGCCCATAACCATACCAGAAGAATGTAATGGTACTGAAATCACAGACTCTCAGGTAAAAACAGCCCTCTCCAAAGCCAAAAATACAACATTAATGGGACCGGACGGTGTCCCAGGCTGTGTCCTACACAAGCTCAAAGATGAAATAACCCCTCACCTAAACACACTGCTCAAACTCAGCCTCTCTATGGTCTACATGTCCATAGAGTGGTGCACAGCAAAGGTTATTCCACTCCACAAAGGTGGAGCCACAGCAGACCCCGGGAACTATTGCCCTATAAGCCTGACTAGCTTGGTCTGCAAGGCTATGGAGCGCATCATCATGGATCTCATTAACAGAGATATTGAGAACCTCCAAATACTGGACCCTACCCAGCTCGGCTTTGTTTAGAGCAGACCATGCCTCCTAAACCTGGTGGACTTCTTTGAGACAGTTACC
Organism: Protopterus annectens; assembly: GCF_019279795.1. Classification (NCBI taxonomy): domain Eukaryota; kingdom Metazoa; phylum Chordata; order Ceratodontiformes; family Protopteridae; genus Protopterus; species Protopterus annectens. The sequence continues at coordinate 678,562,719 of NC_056751.1, read as the reverse complement.
AAGGCTATAGATTAGGGAAAAGTTGTCCACACAGCATACCTGAACCTCATAAAGGACTTCAACACCATTCCCCATTTTGGCATTATAGACAAGCTCACCAGCCTGAACATAAACATCTACATCATGAGATGGGTTGCCAACTAGCTCACAGACAGAACCCACATGGTAAGAGTTGCAGGAGCTAGGTCTGACTCTAAACCGGTTACAAGTGGTGTTCCCCAGGGCTCAGTCCTAGGACCCCTCCTTTTCAGCATATACTTCTCAGAGATACAGGCAAGCACAGGAAGACTATGGCTGACCAAGTTCACAGATGACTGCAAACTAGGGTCTGTAATTGACTCTCTGGTTGACATAGACATCCTCCAAAAGGGTCTCACTGAGACAGATACCTAGTGTCAAAACCATGGCCTCCAGCTAAATGCCAAAAAGTGCACAGTCATCCCCTTAGAAAAAAACAAAGTACCCACAAACTACCACATAGGTCATAGCCCCCTAAATACAGAAGACGTAATAAGAGATCTGGGGACCCAAGTAGATAGTAATCTCTCCTTTGATAATCAAATTGCCAAAGTGGTTAGAAGTCCTTCTATGTGGCCCACCTAATCACATAAGGGTTTGCATCCAGATCAAAAGAGGCCATTGTGCCCCTCTACGCATCACTCATCAGGCCCATCATAGAGTACAACCCCCCATTTGGGATGTATCTTACAAGACACCTGCAACAGCTAGAAAGACCACAGATGTACCTCACCAAGAGGATCTCTGGCCAAAAACAGATGCCCTATGCAGCTTGACTGAAGAAACTCCAGGTGTACTCGGTTGCATACCGCCTACTTAGAGGTGATCTCTGCCTGACATACAAGGCCATGTCCAACCCAGAATTGATGGACATGCTCCACCTAAAGAAAACCATATCCCCTTGAGCCACACGCTCTAGGGATCTAAACCTCACCACAACAATAAATAGGATGTGGAGGGATAGATTCCTGTCCCAGAGACTTCCCATGCTCTAGAACAAGATTCCAATCTACATTAGGCAGAGCTCCTCACTAACGGTATTCAAGAGAAGCCATGACGAGTGGATGGGAAACAAGAAGTTTACCCTGGGGATCACTTCAGTGGCTCTGCTGGACAGAGGCACAGGGAGCTAATCTAAGGGGGTGGCGAAATCCAGCACATTCTGGCAAGGCTTATAAATGCCTTTGGGCAGATAGCCTAGTACTTACCTATGAAAAAAGGCCCAAAAATAAGGACTCTTTTTAAATATTATTCTTACAAACTTAGAAAGTTGATAGAATAACATATTTTGCATTAGCATGAATTTTCTGAAAGGTATGAAGTCTGAAACTCAAATGTCTATTTTTTCTGACTTCAGCTCTGAATGATTTGCCAGAAAACCACAATTTTATGAGAAACAGACCAAAAATATGAGGCAAAAGTCAGGACATTCTGCAAAAATCTGCACAGTTGAGATGTAACTGTGTGTGTGTGTGTGTGTGTGTGTGTGTGTGTGTGTGTGTGTGTGTGTGTGTGTGTGTGTGTGTGTGTGTGTGTGTGTGTGTGGATAAATGCATGTTAATTGAAGCCATGTTATTCTAGTAAGTTTATAAGTTTATAAGAGCAATATTTAAAGTCCATCGCTCAATCGCTGTGTGTGTGTGTGTGTGTGTGTGTGTGTGTGTGTGTGTGTGTGTGTGTGTGTGTGTGTGTGTGTGTGTGTCTGTGTGTGTTGTGCAGCAGAGTGACCATTATTTTTCAAAGCTACAGGGAGCCACTGCAGAGGGGTTGAGCCACATGCGGATCCAGAGCAGCAGGTTGCAGACTCCTGATATATGTAATGGAGAGTGACATCTGCAACAGGCATATGGTACTATACAGTAGGTGATGTGCATGTGCCTGTCTGCATGAACAGGTGCCAGCATTAACACACAGACACACTCTCACATTGATGCACACACATTGACACAGATGGCAGGGCCAGGGATACAGCTCATCACTAGTGAGATTGCCACAACTCATTACTGTGCAGGTATCACATGCACCACATGGGTCATATGGAGGATATATGGGCACAGGGTATGGGGAGGTGTCTGACATCAGACAGCATGCTTCAGTATGCCACTGGGGGTTGTAGTGAGTGTGGATGTGAACATACACATCATACAACACACACACAAAAACACAGGGTGCCAGTACTGACATGCATGGGTGCATTTCTGCATGGGTATGTGGTGGTCATCTGTGCCATATGGCTACACAAGGCTAGGTAATGGGTATACCTTGGCATCAGGCCACATGACAATGATCTGCATTGTGGCTCAGACCTGTGGTTTCTGCATTTGCCCACACAGGTGGGTATTGTATCCACCATCCAGTAACCTGGGTAGCTATTGTGTGTGGTTAATGCTGTCCATCACTTGCCATGTATGTGTTCCCTAGTCCATGACATGGATGGTGTCTGGGATGTGCACACCTCCCATATGCATATACAGTGACATGTGGAACTGTACCTGGGGTGTCGGGCCAATGTTGTGTACACAGATTATCATTAGATGTGTCAGTCTTGGCCACCTGTGACAGGAACTGGTAATGGACAGCAGGTTAACCCTGCACCTGCATTGATAGCATGCTAAGTGCATTCTCTGGCATCAGTGGCATCTGTCCATACAGGGCATGTTTTCAGGCATGGTATGTCCTTTGTGGGTCACATGTGATGGCACCACAGGTGTTGCAGATGTTCAGTGGGGAACATGAGGAAGGTGCATGGTCTGCATGTATGTGCCTATTGGAAAGATGGAAAGATGGACAGGGTGCCATGCCCTCTGTATGCCACTGCAATCACTCCATAGTTACTATCAGTCACCAATAGGCAGTGTACTACACACATATTGGTTGTTGCCTCGGCGTGTGTGTGTGTGTGTGTGTGTGTGTGTGTGTGTGTGTGTGTGTGTGTGTGTGTGTGTATGTGACATGGGTTGAGAGTGTGCTCTGTGTACTACTGGGCTTACTAACTGTGAATGCCTGGCTGTGATGTCACATGAATGGATATGGATTTGTACCCCAGCCTCTTGGCTATTTCACATCTGTTATCCCTGTACAGTGGACATTGTGATATAGGGCCACCATAAAAGACATTTCAAAACACACCCCACATTGGGCCCGGGTGTCTCTCTCACATACACACACACACACACACACACACACACACACACACACACACATACACTCACAAACACACACACACGCACACACACACACACACACACACACACACACACACACACACACACACACACACACACACACACACACACCTGAGTTGAACCCTGAACTAACTAGTTTATTACACTACAGCACTACACAGTTATAGTATGCACCATGGAGATTACTGGAGACCTCCTTCCCCAAAGGTGTATTCCACATTGGATGACATCAGCAGGACTGCCAAAGTAGGCCATTGGAAATGTACTGAGCTTGATTAGCCTAAAATGCATTGCTCCCTATACAGACATTGAAAAACACACAAAAAATCCACAAACAACATGCACGGGTGGGTATAGAACCCCTAACAGAGGTCTATATCAGACTACAACAGCACACAGTTATGGCATGCACTACAGAGATTACTGGGGTGCATCCTTCCCAGAGGTGTATTTCTAGGTGGATGACATCAGCAGCCTTGCCAAAGTAGAGCATGCAAATTGTATGGAGTGTAACTACCCTAAAAAACATTGCTCTCTACGCAGACAGGGTCGGACAGACACACACAAACACTTGCCATGTCTGGGATTAGAACAGCTACCTACCTACTTTATCACATTACAGCAGTATGCAGTTACAGGGCATGCTACAGAGATTTCTGGACTATAGCTTCCCAGAGGTGTATTTCTAGGTGGATGACAACAGCAGCCTTGCCAAAGATGAGCATTTGAATTGTAGGGAATGTGACTACCCTAAAAAGGATTACGCTCTACACAGGCAGACACACACTTGCCATTTCTGGGATTAGAACAGCTACCTACCTAATTTATCACAGTACAGCAGTATGCAGTTACAGGATGCACTATGGAGATTACTAAGCTATAGCTTCCCAGAGGTGTATTTCTAGGTGGATGACATCATCAACCTTGCCAATGATGAGCATTTGAATTGTAGGGAGTGTGACTACCCTAAAAAGCATTGCTCTTTACAGAGACAGACAGACACACACAAACACAGTTGCCATGTTTGAGAATTGAACTCCTACCTAACTATTTTATCACACTACAGCAGTACGCAGTTATGGGACGCACCACAGAGATCATTGGGATACAATTTTTCCAGTGAGGTATTTCTAGGTGGATGAAATCAGCAGCCTTACCACAGTACAGCATTTCAATTGTAGGGAGTGTGACTACCCTAAAAAACATTGCTCTCTACACAGAGTCAGACAGTTGCCAAGGCTGGGGTTAGAACTCCTACCTAAATAATTTATCACACTACAGTAGTACAGAGTTATGGGACATGCCACAGAGATTACTGGGATACAGCTCTCCCAAAGGTGTATTTCACAGTAGATGACCTCAGCAGGCTTGTCATAGTGGGGCTATGGGGAGGGCAGTGTGTGTGCATGGGCCATAACCCATTCATCTAGGGGTTGACATGCCACATGCAGCCACAACCTGGGTCATATTCCACAGGTACGTGTATACAGCTGCTGGATGACTACTTCCTTGAACAGTCATATTGCACAGCTGGCACATGCACCACATAAACTGTAATGCTGACAGATACTGGTGGCTATTATCTGCAGTGTGTGACATCAGACCCTCGTGTGGCTGTGGCCCTTTGGCTGTGTGCTGCGTGGGAGAGCCCTGGATGGATCCTTGTCACAATCACCCTCTTCCACACATCTATGTATGTCTACCTTTGGCTTTTTATAGTGTGTTGTCCTTACATATATGCCTGTATTCCTATCCACTGTGTGCGCAAAGCATGTGTGGTGCATACTGAGTAGTGTCTGCACTAACATCTGTGGCTGCCAGATATGTCTGGTCCACTGGTGTTTGCAGACATAGCCTTCATCTGTTTGTGTGTGAGCATGCCCAGTATGACTTTTCAGTATGTTGTTGACTGACATTGCCTTCATTACTCTAAGTGTGTGGGCATGCCCAGTGTGGCCATCTTTACTGAATGTGTGGATTGAGTCCAGATAGCTTGTACTGCAGTGCTGACCTTTGTGTTGTACACCTACAGGAAGCATGCTGTCTCTGCATTGTATCAGTCAATCATTTGGCATGGACTGTTACTACATTTCTGCATAGGATGGGGGGGCACATCTGACTCTACATTTCTACACAGGATTGTGGGGGGGCACACCTGACTGTTACTATATTTCTGCGTAGGATGGGGGGCACACCTGACTATTTCTACATTTCTACACATGATTAGGGGGCACACCTGACTGTTACTATACTTCTACATAGGATGGGGGGCACACCTGACTATTTCTACATTTCTACATTTCTACATGGGATTGTGGGGGGGCACACCTGACTGTTACTATATTTCTATGTGGGATGTGGGGCACACCTGACTATTTCTACGTTTCTACACAGGATTGGGGGCAGGGCACACTTGACTGTGACTACATTTCTATGTCGGATGGTGGGGCACACCTGACACTTGTACACATTTGCTAGGACTGTACTGGTATGTCCGGTACTCCATTTCAGTCTGTAGTCTTACCTATCGTGCTGGCTACAGGCATACCAATGTACTACAGATCTTAGCTTTTAATTTCCTACATATTAGTTTCTGACTCCCTACCCTTCAGAACTGACATCCCACTGCCTGACCTGCTGTAGTCTGTCTGTGTAGGCCAGGAGGGGGTTACCCATAGGCCTCATTCAGAGGCCATAGCACAGTCTTTTTTTGTGTTTGTCTACACCTGTCTTGCTGGCTGTGACTGATGTTGGGTATGTCACCCTCCTGACTGGCATGTGTGAGTCATTTACCTTGTGCGTGTCCCAGTATTGAAGGGGTGCTGCAGGACTGCCTATGTCGGATTCACATAGTACACTCCCTACAAATGGTTAGGCACAGGTAGTGCAATGTTTGGCATCCCTTTTACTGTATGTGAGAGTTGGAGAGAGGTGTTATTCCCTGGGTCCCTCCTGTGTCAGTGTATGTGCTATGTGTTGCCTCTTTGCCAAGGCTGGGGCATACTGGGCATGCATCCTTCTGCCTACTGGGGCAGGCTCAGGTTGTTCCTCCTCTGAGTCACTCTATGCCTGTGCAGACTTTGGCAGTGGTGGGGGGCTGTGTGGCCCTGCCCCGTGCTGTTCCTGCTGCAGCTGTTTCCACAGGATCATATTGTGTAGCATGGCATATACAAGGACAATTTGGGTACACGTAGCTGGTGAGTACTGCAAGGCTCTACCGGATGTGTCCAGACACTGGAACCATGATTTGAGCATCCCAAACACATGATCTACTATAATTCTGGTCTGTGCATGTGCCTCATTATGGAATGTTTGTTCAGGTGTATGTACATTTCTGATGGGTGTTATCAGCCACAGCTCCAGTGCGTATACAGCATCTCCCACTAGGTGACAGTGAGGGATGTCCCCATTGGCAAATCTCTGGAACAGCTGTGTCAGATGACAGATGTGGGAATCATGATAGCTTCCAGGGCAGTCAGCACACACATTCATTATTATGCCCTGGGCATCGCACACGACCTGGCAGTTGATGGGAGGTGAAGGTTGATGTAGACCCTACTTCGCTCACCGGGTGGTGCTTTGATGCCTATGTGCATGCAGTCTATAGCACCCACTACCTCACAATATTCTGCTCTTTGGAGGAACAGTTGCATATTGCTGGCCAACGCCTCATGGGTGTAGGGGAAATATATGTGCTCACTGACATGTGCTGACATGGCTTCCAGGAACTGGTGGAGTACCCTGGATGCTGATGCCTGTGAAATCCTCATCATATCCCCAGTTGGCCTTTGGAAGGTACCTGTTGCTATTATTCTTAGGCCTACACATACCTTGGTATCCACTGGGATGGGTTCCATTCTGTTAGTTCCATGTGTCAGGCATGGCCTGCACAGCTCAACAATTTGCTGTAGGAGGTCTCTGTCCACCCTATAGTGCTCCACTATCTCCAGCTCATGTAGCCCCTGGTAGGTTACCCTGGGTATGTACACTCTTCTCCGTCTCCTCACTGTGGGTTGGTCGACAGCATTCACATCCTCACCACCCTCAGCCTCTTCCTCAAGTTGACAAAAAAACCACTAAGTCAATACTGAACCAAAAAATGCGATAATCCACAGACAAGGAAGCCAAAGTCAGCAAAAACGTAGGTCTTTTATTGGAATAATCAGAAACAAGGTAAAACAAGCGCTTTCGCTGGGTTACTACCGAGCTTTCTTCCTCAAGTTGTATGATAGCTATTGCAGCTCCTATCATTTTGCTGTTGTGAGTGTTAAAAGTTCCCTGATTGTTTATACCGGTGGTGTAGTGTGTGGGAAAAACCAGAGGGGAAGGTTTTTGCTTAGTTTATAGTAGTGTTCTCAGCCAGGCTGGTCTGCTGCCTGTGTAAATGGCTGATTCTGATACATTTCACCTGCCAGCTAAGCTAGTTCTCCTTGATTACCTTCCTACTGCTGTTTTCCCTTCCCAGTGCTCAAATCTGCACACTGTTGCTATTTCCTGGTTTAACTTATTTTTTCTTCCTGTAGAACCCACTGAATGGTGCACACACCTGCTTAGACTTTGTAAAGAGTGCTAGGCAGGTTTAGACACACCTCCTAGCTTAGTTGTGCTAAGCTAGGAGTAGACCTGAGCCACAGGTCTCCAATCCACTTACAGTATGCCTGGCACCCCCCCCCATGATGTCACCTAACTCCTAGGCTTGCACCTAGCTATTCCTACTCTTACACTGTTGGGACCTGCCTCACATGCTGGGGAAAACTGGGATTCACCATCCTTCCCCTCATTTGCATAGGATTGCCTGGCAATGCATAGTTACATGTCTTACACTGAGCCTGCCCCCCTTAGCAACCACTACTCACCAGCCAGGTTGTCTTCTGCCTGCCATTGATTTGCATGGCAGAATAGTGATTTTAGTTAAACTGCTTATTTTAGGTTTATTTTATTATCCCCCCCCCCCCCGATCCCATTTGTGTGCCGCTGCCTTATGCTTAAACAGCCGAGATCAGCTAAAAAAAATAAAAGTTGATTTTTGTATTTATTTTTTTGTTTGCAATGCCATGCCAGTGGCCTTATACTTGGCCATTGGCATACTTACTACATGATATGCAGCCTTTATCTGGGGCTGTCACAGCTCCATTTTGGATTTTGCAGAAATGTACTCGGTTACTAACTGAGTACATTTCTGCAGATAGCACTAGTCTTGCACAGACTGTTGCAAATTTCCTGGATTGCAAAATCACCTCATTTGCATGGATTTCACCTGCAAATGGGGTGTTTTTCATACCAGGGCTTAGTCCATGCAAGATTAGTACAGGAGCGCTCATGCACACCCCTGAAAACTGTTCCTGGATCGCATGGTAGACATATTGCCTGCTTGAGCTCCTGCACCAATCTTGCACTCCGTGCAAGCTTTTGAGAATCCAGGGGATAGTTTGGTCTATTTTCCATTTCTTATATGTTTTCCCTCTCACCTTATTTAGATAAGTTCTGAGTTGTCTTGTCTGCAGTCTGTGTGAATTTATAGCTGATTAAGCCCCTTAGGATGGCTAGAGTTTGCCTGCCTAAAACCTATCCTTTTCTAGCAACAAACATTAAAAATTAGAGATAAAACAACAAAATATAAATCAAAGTAAATCATCTTGTCTATGAGCTATCTCTTCCTTCTTATAAAAAGTGAAAAACAATGGCAAAAAATAAAATATAAATCAAAATAATTCTTCTGTTACCAGGCAATCACAAACCAAATCACGATTCTTTAGATAAGCACTGGATTTTCCTGTCTGCAGTCTGTGTGAATTTATAGTTGATTAGGCCCTCTTGGAATGGCCTGATTTTGCCTGTCTAATCCCCTTCTAACAGCAAACAGTGGAAATTAGAGGTAAAATAACAAAATATAAATCAAAGTAAATCTTCTTGTCTACAAGCTGTAACTTTCTTCCTACAAACAGTGAAAAACAGTGACAAAAAATAAAGTATGAATCAAAATAAATTTTGTATTACCAGCAACTGCACATTCAATCACAAACCAGCACAGGATTGTTTAGATAAATTCTAGATTATCCTTTCTATAGTCAATGTGAATTTATAGCTGATTAGACTCTTGGGATGGCTAGAGTTTGCCTGTCTAGAGCCTTTCTAACAACAAACAGTGGAAATTAGAAGTAAAACAACAAAATATAAATTGAGGTGCATCTTGTATGCAGTATATCCCTTTTTCCTACAAACTCTGAAAACAGTGGTAAAAAATAAAATGTAAATCAAAATAAATATTCTCTTAGAAGGCAACTGCTCAGTCAGTCATAAACCAACACAAGATTTCAGGAGTGCTTAATCAGGTCTATGTTATATGTTCGAACTTTCAAAATTTTGAATACCATATGTTTGATAACATATGGTCGAAATTTGAAAGTTCAAATATATAATAAAAAAAAAAAAAAGAAAGAAAAACATACCTTAATGGTACATTGTCCTTAGCCTCCAAAAATAGATACCAAAGAAGAGTAGAGCTAGCACATAGCAGAGTGATAACTAGCCTCTTTGTGGAGGACACCTCTCTGACTCTAACTTCCTAGGTGGCAATCCAGTGAGTTACATAGGCATTAATGTCTAATTTCATGAGTTTGCTTACAATGCCCATGGGATATTATATCAAATGCCTTAGCTAGGTCAAAGTTGGCAGTATGCACCAGTTTGTCCTCATCCATTGCATTGGAGACAGTGTCAAAGAAGTCCACAGATTTAGTATGCATGACCTGGCCTACCACTGGCAAAACCAAGGTGGGCTTGGTCCAGTGTCTGAAGGTTTCCTTTATCATTGTTAATCATTTCCATGACAATTCTTTCCATGACTTTGCACTTGAAACTAGTCAGACTAATGGGTCTGTAGTTCCCAGGATCCATTGATGGTTGGCCTTTCTGCAGAAGAATGGCCATTGCTGTCTTCTATCCATGTGGCATGAAGCCAGTCTGGACGTTATGGTAGAATAGTTACTCCTGTACCCCTGATAGGTCATTTTTCAGGTGGTTTAGGACATATAAAACCCCAGAACATACTTCCATACTCCTCAGGCATACTGTGATGGGATGCTAAACTTCAATGCAAGTAAACAACTTGAAATACACCTTTAAAAGAAAACACTAAAAATTATAAAATCTGTTTACTGAACCAGACTTACCACTTTCATCTGTAACATAAACATTAATTAAATGTGTCTGTCCTATGTTTCAACACACTACGCAGTGATATAACATCATTTAATCCTAGCTGTTCTGTAACATTCAAATGCAACTGCCACATTAATTTATTTGAAAATTGTTTCACAGTCCCCACCTGTATCTGAAATATTCACCTTATCAATCACAAAAAAAATATAATTTTTATAATGCAAATATGTGCATGAGTGTTTGTACAACACATTATTCGGTTTCCTTTGGTGCTTATAGATTCTTTGTTTCAAAGTTCGAATCATCTTGCCTATATAGAAGGCTGAACATGAAATGCAGTTGGCAAGATAAACATTTTAGAAATACAACTGCATCTACCTGGACAAGTTAAAGGCTTTGCAAATCCATCTATTGTAACATATTGTCCATCACTAATATAACTGCATATAAAAGAGGAAAAATATTAAGACTGTATTACAATATAATCACAGTGAGCCAGTAAATGTTATATATTCCAAAATGAAAAAAAAAAATCTGGTTGTTGCAAATATTGGAGATATATATTGGGAGTGATGAAAATATGAATAATCTAATTTAATTTATTTTTTTAAGTTATATTTAAGTATGCGATTTATGACTATTAAGTAGAAGCACTGAGGTTTTATTTATAACAGTGCTTACTAAGGATTTTAAACAAGCATTTTTCTTTTTATTTTTGACTAAGAAAGCTTAAATAGTTCCTTAACTGATGCAAATAACTGATTGGATAGTTAGTGGTGTGATTAAGTATGTCAATAAATCTATTTTTGTTTTTTTATCTCTGATGAAATCTATGTTTATGTTACAGATGAAAGCGATAAGTTCAGTTTACTAAATAGATTTTATTATTCTCAGTGTCTTATTTTAAAAGTGTATTTCAAGTTTTTTTACTTGCATTGAAGTTTAACATCCCAGCACAGTATGCTTGAGGAGCACAGAAGTGTGTTCTGTATTTTTTGGCAGTTCATGTTTTAACACGGTTTGTGTGGTCATTAGTTTGTTTAGGAAGTATCCTGAGTGTTAGAAAAATATGTATTAATGTATATGTTTAGGGCTTATTAGAAGCTAAAAGGGTTAACACATTTCATTCTATTTTATGTACAGCTTAGTTTTGTACGAAATTACAAGATGCTTTTCAAACTGCAATATGCTTTCTGAAAGTGCAAGATGCTCTCTGACCTAGAATTTGCTAGCACAGCAAAATTCATGTTTATGCCTTTTGGAAACTTACTTAGAAGCAGGTGATTATCTGCTAGGTCAGGAAAATAATGAGTAGAACAATACTGTTTTCTATAATGTTATTGAACTTGAACAATCAGCTCTGTCCGTGTTATGAGAACATGCACAGCTGCAGAAAAGAAAGATACATCGAGCAAAGACTGCTTGAAGAAATTAACTATAATCTGTACTTGCTTTGTGCTCAAATTAGCCATAGTACCTTGAATGGTAACATTGCATAGTGAGAAGTTGTATCTGACCGGTGGTCATCAAGGCCACGTTGTTTTTCTTAGGAAGTTTTTTGTAAACTTGATATGCCAGCAGAAAATCATGGACAAACAGCTGCTATGAAATAATATTGAAAGAACTTGTGATTTATTACATCAGCTTAGTAGGCAATGTCTTGTAAGAAATGTATAAGAATGGCTTCACTTCCTGATTCTAGTTAGACAAATTCTGTATTAGCAAGTTTTTGTCTCCTTGCTGCAAGATTAAAGTGCCTTAACCTGAACCTGCCGTGTGTTGATCTTTTTGAAGTTGTTTTTCCTTTGACAGATTGGTCCTTTGGACCGGAAACTCTCACTTTGCCTCAGGTCAGATGGGCCAGGTGGCATGAAACCATACGGGGAAGAGACCACATCGGTTCCTCTGCTCTGAAAGACCTCCGACTGAATTGTCGTTCAAAAGAGGCCAGCCACTTCTCTGATCTGCGACTGGAGGACGAGTTAACGGTTTTCCATCGAACCTGGTGATCAAGCACGTAGGTTCAGGTAAGGTGAGATTTACCTTTTTTTTCTGTTTTAGATCAGGGACTTGATTTGAATCATCTGTCAGGAGATTTGTTTTGTACAAGTCAGGGACTGGAAGACTGCAGTCTTGTCATAGATCAGGGAAACAGAATAGGTAAGGCAGTTATTCTAGATAAACTGTGAAAAAGAGAAATCGTGGCACCACGTGAAAATAAGAAGGGTTACGTAACATTTTAACAGTCAGAACAATATGGGTAATAAGTGCACAAAAAGTTCCCAAGATCCACCGTTAACTGAAGATGCAAAATATATGCAATTACAGCGTGCTGACAATGTTAGGTAGTATACAAAATGGGTTAATAAATATGAATTTGATGGCAAATTAGAAAAATCCTCACTTATTAAACTTATCAAACAGCTTAAAACCGACGCAAAAGGTCAGGTGAAAAAGCAATGTCAATTAGACATTCCTCAGGCACACAGGTGGATTGAGGAGGCAAACCGTAGAGAACAAAAAAGTAATAATTCAAAAGCTATGTTTCTAGATAAAGAAGACAATAATTTGGTAATAGCATCAGCCCCTCCTCCCCCTCCACTTCCCTTACCAGAATATGAAGTGAGTGGACAAGCTGGTCCACCTCCGCTATACCCAGCTGTCACTGCGAAGCCAAGACCGTATGTCAGAGATCCCATCGAGACTAGGTCTCAAACACGTAACTTAAGAGGGGAAACTGAGCTATATCAAATAAACAAAAATTCACGAGCTATGAGTGAAGAAAAGAAGTACCAAATCCTCAGGCAGGACAGGAAGGGCAGGACCCGACTCTCCTAGTATATAGACCGTGGACACCGGAAGACATTCGGAAAGCCACAGAGGGAATTCCCCATCCAAAAGTTAATTTTAGAAAATTCTTAGAAGACTTACAGGGCATGAGGTTAAGTTATCATTTAAATGGAGAAGAAGTAGAAAAAGTAGTTAGACAAATCGTAGGTCCAGACTGGCACATGATCAGTGGCAACTGGAATCCCCGTGATGCAGAACACAAGCCACTCCCATATAGCAACGCGAAACTGGATAACAGAGTGAAAGGTCTAACAGACCGAATCTCTGAGAAATGGAAGCCTAGGGCAGACTGGACTTGCATTAATCAATGAATCCAACAAGAAGGTGAAACTGTTGACAGATATTATGCTAGATTATTAGAGTGTTTTAATAATCACTGTGGAATGCAGGTACCTGAAGACCAAACACACGATTCCCCGTATGAGCAGCAGCTAAAGAACGCATTTTTGAAAGGCAGTATTTCGCCTATAAGCAGCTTTATCACAAAGCACATGGTAGACCATCATACAAGTAGATTACAGTCACTACTTGAATATGCTAGACATGCCGAAAGGCATTTTAACAGTAAAAAGAAAAAGAAAGCCCAAATATTTTCTGTAGAAGATGGAGCAGAAGTTTATGTAGTACAGTCTGGGAAAAAGGGCAAGAGAAATGCCCAGGGAAACAAACAATCTGATAAACGATCAGAGGAGTTTGAAGAGAGAAAGAAAAGGGGTGAATGTTTTAAATGTGGAAAAAAGGGACATTTAGCAAGGGATTGCAAGCAAAACAAAAAGGTAGCCATGGAAGATAAGGAGGGTGAGGACTGACTATATGATAGTCAAGAATCACTAGAAGGGAGTAACCGAGAAAATACAAACGCAAATGTGATAGAGGGAGTAGAGAATGTGATAGAAGAAATAGAGGAAGTGCAAGAAATCACAAATGGTGAAAAAAGTGAGATTTTAGACTTAGCATTATTGAGCCTAGAGCTCTATTTAGCAGACACGAAACCGGAAGTTACACTTCTGGTAGAGGGTTGGGAAGTAAAATTCCTGTGTGACTCAGGGGCATCACGGACCCTGATACATCCTTCCAAACTACCAGAAAATTTAGAATCATTTGATTACATATTAGTGAAAGCAGCTAATGGACAGCTGTATCGGGAGCCACTCTCCCATAACATAGCAATAACTGACCCTGTTTCAGGGATGACCCAGAAAAGCAAAATTGTTGTTTCTGCAAAATGCCCAGTAAACCTTTTGGGCAGAGATCTTATGCAGATATTTGGCATAGCAGTAGTTTCAACTATGCAGGGTATGGAAGCACAGCAACAAATGGATACTTTTGTGGTGCAACCGGAGGGCGAAACATTTTATTGGTACAGCCAGGTTTGGTACAGTTTTTTGTAAACTTGATATGCCAGCAGAAAATCATGGACAAACAGCTGCTATGAAATAATATTGAAAGAACTTGTGATTTATTACGTCAGCTTAGTAGGCAATGTCTTGTAAGAAATGTATAAGAATGGCTTCACTTCCTGATTCTAGTTAGACAAACACTGTATTAGCACGTTTTTGTCTCCTTGCTGCAAGATTAAAGTGCCTTAACCTGAACCTGCCATGTGTTGATCTTTTTGAAGTTGTTTTTCCTTTGACACTGGGATATTTTTGTGACCTATCAAAGCTGTAGTCTTGGTCTTAGCGAGCACATTTAAGAGTGCACATACACATGAATATGGTATTTGGTTGTTGGTGAGTGTCTCCATTTACAGGTCTAAGTATGAGCTATAGGTTTCATGGGATATAAGTTTTGCTATGGCTGCCTTCAGGAAGTGCATGCAGATGTACATGCATGCATGCACATGTCTCTGCTTGCAGCATGAAGCTCATGCAACCATTGCAATAAGCTTGGTTCTCTCAAGAGCCTAAGTATTATCTACTTGTGTAGTGCAATGTATTACTTTATTCAAATGTCTAATCACAGAGCCACTTGATGCAGCTTGCCCTTTACAGACACATTCCTTCAGTAATACCATGTCTGTGGAAATTTCTGCTGAGCCTGATATAAATGATATGGGTATATGCACACAGTGTACTAGAATCCACATATTTTTCAGATTGCTTAGACCACATGAAATGACAGAATAAAGTTCTTTACAGTCTATACTATTTCACCTTGCTGTAATACCCTCTGTTGCAGAATAGTCATCGTATGCCCCAGCATCAGGTAAAAACTTGTGTCACATCTCAGACTGTCCCCATCCCAAGCTTCATAGAGATATTTCCTTCAGTACGTGTGTGTTGATTTTAGTTGTTACTGTAATTAAACTACTATGCTTGTGCATATCTGACTTTTCTGTAACAAAGCTGACCATTTTATTACACTGGAGAATAGGATGTTTGTATATGTGTATTATGGCAGTCTGTGGCATTGTGGGAATTCTCTTACCGGTACTAATGTTTCTTCTCTTTCCAAGATTTCATCACTGAATGAGGTGCTGTAGCACCCAGTGGTAAATTACACAACAGAAAGTGTTCCTAGCAATGGTATGAGGCATATTGCCAGGAACGCAGATCCAATTAAGTAAAGGCTTGAGCAGGAAATGCAGTACAATGATGTAGCAAGGTCACCGTCTTCTTCATGATATTCATATTCTTTACATTTCATCATAAAGTAAACACAGATGTATCAGGACCATAATCAAAATCTTGAGAGTAGATTGATTGTAAGCTGATTGTAATGATATTGGAACAGGTTGTTAGTAAGGAAAATATCTGTAGTAACTGCAGAGCTCTTCTCCCCAGGCTCCTGTAGAAAATGGTATCTGTCCCAGCTGGACTTTCAGGTAAACGAATATAATTAAAATTAATTAATTAATTAATTAATTAATTAATTGTTACTTAGTGGTAAGAGGTCTGAACTGAAAATACTTGCACAGACAGGACACACAGCAATGTTTAAGGATGTCCTTTCTGAAGAGAGCTAAATTAAGAATGTTTCTGATATCAGAAGGTGGAGTTCTACATTATAAGAACAAATCTATGGAAAGCTGTTTCAGTGGAAGCAAAAGAACAAAAGAACATGATCAGCTACAGATCTTTGCTTCCATATTTATCTCCATACTAGCCAGATTTCTGTGGACTCTGGGAGAAGATCATCTGGGTCCTCTGCTGTATCTGCCATTAGTGCAGCCATTTCTCACCTCATCGTCTACTTTTTCATCCTGTCCACTTCACTTCACTCCACTTCCTGCTGCCACCCCATAGGGCCCCTACCACTTTTTTCCTTCCTGAAAAATAAGGCAACATTTCCATTCAATTCATTCTGCCTTTTCCCTCTTTTGTGTAATCTGGCGCTCATCCTTAGTTAACCTAACCAAGGCTGTTTCTCCTTTTCTCCTTTCTTTTCAGCACTTAAAAAAACATTTTTTTCCTCTTTTGACCTCTTGTTCCAACTCTTTTTTTTTTTTTCATTTGACATTTCCAAGCTTTTTCTTTTTAATTTTATTGTATTTTAATGAACACGAATAAATACATTTAAAATAAGAAAAAACAGATAAAACTATATACAGGGTGAATAACAAATGTTAATATGTGACAGTATCATTTATACCTTTCTAACACATCTTTTAAGTTTTTGCCAAGCTAACTTGTTACGAGTAACGTTTATAGTTGCATTGTACATAGTATTTCTCTATTACATACATTTTTTGTTAGACTAATAAACTGAAAAAAGAGAGGACACTTTTAGTTTTCTAGCCCATTGTAATAACCTTTCCAGCAATAGCCAGGATTGAACACAAGAGAGGCACTTGATTTCTTGGAATAGGATCTGGAATAGGAACATTAAATAGTATCCAAGAATTAATAGTGTTACATTTGTCTGACCATAAGGCTTTAACAACATTCTCAAATTCTTTCCAAAATGAAAGAAGAATTTGACATTCCAGAATCATGCTTCCAATCTGTCTCCAAATTACTGTTACATCTCCAACATCATAAACTTTCTTTTTTGTAAAACAGAGCTATTTTATTTGGTGTTAGAAAACTCCCATGCAAAAACTTTCAAGTAAACATTTTCCAATAAATGCATGATGTGGAGTTACTTGCAAATGTTTCCAGGCTTTTCATAGTATATATTGATGCATCCAAGGTCAGGTTAGGAGCAGTGGTCATACAGAAAATTAACAAAGGAGGGCACACAGGTTGCAATTTAAATACAAAACTAAACAAAATAGAAAGAAAGCACTTCACTATAGAAAGAGAATGCCTAAAAATAAAGTGGATGTTGGAGTCCCTTGGGTGCTATGTGCTTGGTTGGAATTTACTCTGGTTACAGTAGATGCATCTCATTCAGTGGTTTCACCAGCAAAAGGAGGTCAAAGTAAAACTCTGACCATGGGGTCTAGCCTTGCAGCAAAAAGTCTATCTAAGGCACACAGACCTATATGCAGTCTCAAAGTCAGTGGCTTCAAGTTATAGGTGTCATCTATAAGTTAGCATGATGGTACCATTGAGTATTAACCAGTGCATGATACTGAAAAGCAAGGGGAGGGCCATTCATCTCCTCAGTGACGACAAGGCATGTGGGCTAGCCATGAAAAAGAATCATTTTTAGCTGTGGGAATTGTATAAAGCAAGGATTTGAGGCTGGTCCCCTGAACAGCTTACTTGAGCTATCAGATAATCAGAGGCAGCACAGTGCAGGCACTCGTATAAGGTATTATCACTAACAACATGTCAAATGTCGATGCATGTCAGTGCACGGAAGTATGAGGAGTGTTCTTTGTGAAGTAGGACCCACCAAGACAGGAGCAGTTGGAGGACTTTTTCCTTAGCTGTAGATATGCCCAGTGGAAATCCAGCTGTCTGAAATACATTTTTATTATTTATTATTTATTTTATTTTATTTTACATTTGTTGACCAAGATGGTCCAGCTGAGCTGAATAGCCCTTTTTTCAGCGAAGGCCCGGGGAGAAAAGCTCCACAGTATACAAGCCATTAAAAGCATTAGAATTTCACAGTAGCTACATAGAAAGTATATTAGTTTATACAGAGGCAATTAGTTAAGAAGCTTCATTGTTTTGAAATGTAAGCATTAAACAATATAAGACAATAATTCATAAAAAGCAGCAATAATTGTAAGTAATAGTAGATGTTTTATGTCTTATGTAGAAGGGCCAGTCTGAAGGTGATTGGAGACTGTAAAGTGGTGGCAGGGGAAAGTGTAGTTAGGCAGCATAGGATGGTGGTTTGTAGGATGACATTGGTGATCAAGAAGAGGAGGATGAGTGTGAGGGCAGTACCAAGGATCAAATGGTGGAAATTGAAAAAGGGTAATTGTGAGGTGGAGTTCAGGGAAGAGTTAAGACAGGCACTGGGTGGCAGTGAAGAGTTACCGAATAGCTGGGTAACTACAGCAGAGCAAGTAAGAGAGATGGCTAGAAAGGTGCTTGGTGTGACATCTGGAAAGCGGAAGGAGGACAAGGAGACCTGGTGGTGGAATGAAGAATTACAGGAGAGTATACAGAGAAAGAGGTTGGCAAAGAAGAAGTGGGATTGTCAGAGAGATGAAGAAAGTAGACAAGGGTATAAGGGGATGAGGTGCATGGCAAAGAGAGAGGTGGTGAAGGCTAAGGATAAGGCGTATGAAGAGTTGTATGAAAGGTTGGACACTAAGGAGGGAGAAAAGGACCTGTACCAATTGGCTAGATAGAGGGACAGAGCTAGTAAAGATGTGCAGCAGGCAAGGTTGATAAAGGATAATGAGGGAAATGTACTCACAAGCGAAGAGTGTGTGTTGAGCAGATGGAAAGAGTAGTTTGAGAGGCTGATGAATGAAGAGAATGAGATGGAGAGAAGGTTGGATGATGTGCGGATAGTGAATCATGAAGTGCAGTGGATTAGCAAGGAGGAAGTAAGGATAGATATGAAGAGGATGAAGAATGGAAAGGCTGTTGGTCCAGATGACATACCTGTGGAAGCATGGAGGTGTTTAGATAAAATGGCAGTGAAGTTTTTAACTAGATTGTTTAATGAAATCTTGGAAAGTGAGAGGATGCCTGAGGAATAGAGAAAAAGTGTTTTGGTACCGATTTTTAAGAATAAGGGTGATGTGCAGAGCTGTAGTAACTACATAGGGATTAAATTGATCAGTCACAGCATGAATTTATGGGAAAGAGTAGTGGAAGCTAGATTAAGAAGAGAGGTGATGATTAGTGATCAGCAGTATGGTTTCATGCCAGGAAAGAGCACTACAGATGCGATGTTTGCTCTAAGAGTGTTGATGGAGAAGTACAGAGAAGGTCAGAAGGAGTTGCATTGTATCTTTGTGGACTTAGAGAAAGCATATGACAGGGTGCCTAGAGAGGAGCTGTGGTATTGTATGAGGAAGTCAGGAGTATCAGAGAAGTATGTAAGAGTGGTACAGGATATGTACAAGGGTAGTCTGACAGCAGTGAGGTCTGTGGTGGGAGTGATGGATGTGTTTAAGGTGGAGGTGGGATTACATCAAGGATCAGCACTGAGCCCTTTCTTATTTGCAATGGTGATGGACAGGTTGACAGACGAGATTAGACAGGAATCCCCGTGGACTATGATGTTTGCAGATGACATGATCTGTAGTGAGAGTAGTGAACAGGTGGAGGAGACCCTGGAGAGGTGGAAATATGCTCTAGAGAGAAGACCCTGAAAACCAAAAGAGCACAGGTAACCTTGAGTCCAAAAGTCCAAACCAGAATCCTTTCTTAACGCAAATTTATTGAGTAAAATAACAGCGTTTTCACCACTATTATAAATGCAGCTTCATCAGAGATACAGATACAAGTACAAAGAAGCGCAATTTTATAAGCACAGTAAGTGACACAAGAACACGTCACCTCCCAATACAAGTAATAAAGGTGTTGTAAGTTCTGAAAATACAAAATGCTTAAAAAATCAATCAAAATCAATAGACAATACATGAAATCTAGGGCCACAAACCTATGTTGTTGCCTCAATATAATAAAAACAAAAGACCTTCAAGTAAAAACTGACCATTTTTAAAAATATATGAATACAATAAAATACAAAAATATATAAGACATAACACGAGTGCAAACATATCTATCTAAAATAACTCCTAAGCTTTAAAACTGCTGAAATGTTGCAATTTTCATTCAGTCCAGGGAACTTGAAGGCATCTAGCTTTAACTGCTACTCAAGTTCCCGGTTCTCTAAAATCAAAGAGAGAGGACCCCCCCTAATACTAATAGGGACTTGATCTATGCCCATAAATAAAAAACTATGTCCAGGGTTAATGCTGATAAGTTTAGCTAATGCGTTGTCATTTAAATTCTTTCTGATTGCATAGACATTCTGGTAAAAACGTTCACGAGCCTTACGGTCCGTCTTCCCTATTTAGGAAGCTGGACAACAATTACATAATGCTATATAAATGATGGATTTAGACTCACAGTTTAACTCATTGATAGTATCCTGACAAAATACCTTAAATCTATCACAGTTTTATGTAAGGACTCCTGGTCCTTCCTGGCGAGCATTAATAATATCCCGTTCGATGATAAGTACAACTTCCTTACAGTAGACGTAGATTTGTACACGTCTATTCCGCATCAGGAAGCTGTTGAATGGATAGGTTTACTTTTGAGTGAGTTCAACGCGGAGAGGTAAAGAAGAGAGTACAGGCAGGATGGAGTGGGTGGAGAAGAGTGTCAGGAGTGATTTGTGACAGACGAGTACCAGTAAGAGTGAAAGGGAAGGTCTACAAGTGGGTAATGAGACCAGCTATGTTATATGGGTTGGAGACAGTGGCACTGACAAAAAGGCAGGAATCAGAGCTTGACGTGGCAGAGTTGAAGATGTTAAGATTTGCACTGGGTGTGACGAGGTTGGACAGGATTAGGAATAAGTATATTAGAGGGTCAGCCCAGGTTGGAAGGTTTGGAGACAAAGCCAGAGAGGCAAGATTGTGTTGGCTTGGACATGTGCTGAGGAGGGATGCAGAATATATTGGGAAAAAGATGTTAAGAATGAAGCTGCCAGGTAACAGGAAAAGAGGAAGGCCAAAGATAAGGTTTATGGATGTGGTGAGAGAGGACATGCAGGTGGTTGGTGTGACAGGGCACGATGCAGAGGACAGGAAGAAATGAAAACACTTGATCCGCTGTGGCGACCCCTAACAGGAGCAGCCAAAAGAAGAAGAAGAAGAGTGGATGTTTCTAGTAAATAATTGAGATCAGAAGAGGAAATGAGATCTGTAGATGTAATGGTAAATAGTATGCAGAGGTTATAGTTCATCATCGGAGGTAAAAGAGGGCATACTGATATTGAAAAGTTAGGTAGAGTTTAGTAAGTGGACTGAATGTGCTTTATGGAGGATGATAACAAGGACAGGACCAGTGTGCTTTTAGGTATTCTTTGGTTGCAGTTTTGAATTGGTTAGTTTGTGTAAAAGACCTGATTTCTAGTGGTAGTTTGTTCCATGCTGTAGAAGGATTGGAGCTAGAGAGATTGGATCAAAAGTTAGTTTTAACTTTGTATATTTGTAATAGGTTTTGGTCAGAGCTACATAAGTACCTGGTAGGGGAGTATTGAGAGATTAAAGAGGATAGGCTAGGACAGAAGGATTGCTGGTATAGAATTGTATGGATTATCTGTAGTTGGGAGTGAAGGAGTGAGTGGGGTAGTTCAGGCCAGTTTAAGTATCTTAGTGAGAGACAATGGTGAGATGTATAAGTTTGTTGGATAGTGAATCTTGTAACCTTGTTATAGGTGGATTCTAGTTTAACTAGAAGTGTGGAGTTGAGATTAGCGAGAATTTGACAGCTATACAATAGACTAGGTAGTAGCTATGAGTGAGAGAGGGGAACTCTTGCTTTATTTGTAAGAAACCTTTTCTTTCGATAGAGAAGGCCCAGTTTTTGGAGTGTCTTTTATTACAGTTATGTATATGTAAGTCAAATTTAAGTTGGTCACCTATTGTTACTACTAGTAGTTTTGTGTTGGTTTCAACAATGATGGATGTGTTATTAAGGGAGAGTATTGAAAAGGCTGATTTAAGGTGGATAAGGTTTTTTGGAACAAAATGTACGAGTTTTGTTTTTTTTAGGGTTAAGTATTAGCAGGTTTTCACAGAGTCAGGATTCTACTGAGCTGAAAGATGCTTGAATAGTAGAGATAAGGTCATCGGGAGAATCTGCAGTGGTGACAACTGTAGAATCATCTGTATATTGAAGAAGGGATGGCAGAGGACAGGAGGTATGTAGAAGATTAGTGAATATATTAAAAAGTAATGGGCTAGGATGGATCCTTGGGGGGCACCCATTTTCACTGGTAAAGGGGGAGGGTAGAGCAGAGAGCCATTTCACACATTGCAGATGGTCATTGCGATGGCTGGTAAACCAAGTAATAGTAGAGGTACAGAAGTTCAGGTTAGGCAGTTTGGATAGTAGGAGATGGTGAGAGACTGTATCGAAGGCTTTGGAGAGGTCCAGGAATAGGCAAGAAACAAGTTTATTGTTATCCCTGGCTTGTAAGATAGTGTTAGTGAAGGATAATAGGGCAGTCAAAGTGCTGTGCTTAGGGCAAAAGCCATGCTGGGTTTGTGTGAGCAAGGATTCTTGTAGTAGGTATTGCATGATCTGCTTATATATGCATTTTTTCAGTATTTTTGATAGTGGAGAGAGGATTGCAATAGGTCTGAAGTTTGAAATGTCAGTAGAGTTACCTCCCTTGTGTATAGGTAAGGTGTAGAATTCTTTCCAGATAGAAGGGACTTTTGATTCTGAGATAGAGTGATTTATAAGGATAGATACAGGAACAGCAATGGTGTCTGCAGCTACTTGCAGGAAATAGGGAGGCAGATGGTCAGCCGAGGAGGAGCAGGGTTTTAAGTTTAGTGATTAAGGATTTGATATAGTTAGTAGGTACTGATTTAAGAGAGAAAGAATTTGGAGAAGGCGAGGGTTTGGGAGAGTTATCTATGTTGGTAGTGGAGGAAAAGGTGTTTATCATCTTTGATATGGATTCAATAAAATAGGTATTGAATATGGTAGCTGTTCCTTCTGGAATATTGTTTGGGCAGGGGTTTGGAGAAGAAGGGTTTCCAGGATGCAAGATTTGTTTAATGGAGTTCCAGAATTATTTGGGGGTCTGACCTATGGGCAGTAGGGGAGTGCCGGTAGCTTTAGTTAACCAAGGTGATATATTGGATTTGATTCAGACAGTGCGGAGAGGAGCAAGTGAGTTTAGGGTATTAAGAAAGGTTGAGTTAAATGAGTGGACAGCATCGTTGAGAGGGAGGAGAGCTAGTTGTGACTAGTTTAGTTTAGAGAGAAGAGCAGTAAAGGTGACAGGGCAGGAGGAGGTAAGTTTATGGCAAGTTATGTATCTGTGGGGCTTGGTGAAATGAGTTGTATATCTAAGAACTTTCACAGGGGAGTGGTCACTTAGGGAGACAGGTAGGGTTGTAGGATCATGATATGTATTTGGGTCTGAGACTAAAATCCAGTCTATGAGAGAACTGGAAGTATGAGATTTGTTAGAGTGGGGGACAGGAGAAGTGATTAGTTGCACAAAACCATGCAAGTTGATGAAGGAGATAGAGTTAGGTTCCTGAAAGGCTAGCCAGTTGATATTTACATCCCCAAGAAGGATGGTTTCATTGTGAAGGTTTAGAGAAAGGTAGGCGAGAATGCTCTCTAGAAGGGTAAGCTTATCACCTGGAGGAATGTAAATAACTACAATGGTGATAATTGTATAATCATTAAGTTTAAAGTTAGCCATCAGGAGTTCAGCAGGTGAGAAGGAGGGAGTGGGTATAAGACATGAAGGCGTAAGATGGTTAGAGTAGACTATAGCCACACCACCTCCTTTTTTCTTTTGTTTATTTTGTCGGAGTATGCTATATCTGGAAGGGCAAATATCTCTATCAGAGTTTTGTGGCTTCAACATATTCTCCATAAAGAATTAGCATGTCAGAGACATTGGTCTACTTTACCATTCAAGATATCATCTGAGACATTTTTACTCAAAGATTTTCGTTTGCTAAAGGCTTTTCATTTATTAGAGACTATCTGTCCAACGCTGTAGTGGTGTGTTAAAAAAAACTGACGTTACGTGCCAGAGACTTGTCATTTTATTTTCATGTGTGTGCCCTAACTACTGGTTACACATCTGAAAGGAACAGAATGAACGGAAAGAATCATTAGAGGTTCCCTGCAGGAAGACTGGCAAATGTAACTTTGTATAATTTCCTTACTGATGATCTGATACAATTACTACTCACCAAGGTGAGAGGTGGAAAGAGGTTGCACTAAATGTGTAACAAACTTACTTTATTAAACTTTAGGGCAGTATCTGTCTGACTGTCTATTTTCCTGTCTATCTATTGGTTACTTTGCTTAGGACATCCTGCAGTCAATAACATGCACAGGTTAAGGTTCAGTTTGAAAAGTTTAATCAAGATTATGACAAAATGCCATCTAAAACCTTGAAAAATACAGGACTGTGTTTCGTTTAGCCTAATATTTTTTCATTTTTTTTTTTTTTTACATTCAATTCAACTCTTGCTTTGTTTAATTGTTATTAGCAGCTGGTTTCATAGAGGTAATAGCAGCTGGTTTCATAGCTGCAGAAGGTGATGTCACAGTGCAGTTTGACAGGATACAGTATCTAAGCCAGCATGACCATTCATACATTTTGTATAATGTAAGGAATGATTTAACAGAAACTGTTCCTTTTTATCTAATCTCTGATTTCATGAATAATATTATCGTAATTCTAATTTAATTACAATGTCATATATTTTTAAACCAAGGAGACGTGAATACCTGAATGTTTGAATATATTTTATATTATATGCAATTTGGGACTCTTGTTGTATACTGTTGGGCAGAATAGTTCTTAAGTTCACAGACTGACAGATTGTTAGTAGGCAAATGACAGTTAAGCCTTTTAGGTTTAGCAATCTCAGTGTCACTGCTATATCCAGTTAACTACTCTCCCTGTCCATAAGGGATATGTAGGCTAAGTCTGGGATAACTGTTGGTTTCTCATTCATTTAACTAAGTTTGAGATAATGAGAGGCTTGATTTGTTCTATAGGGAGAGGGACTTTGTTCCAGATATAATGGGTTATTTTGCTACTATCTAGATTCAGGCAATCTGATCTTATATTTATGTCCCTGCCTGTCTTGCATATAATAAGTAGATCAAACCGGATTGGATCATTTACATCCTAGTAGGCCAGACATCAGTCATGATGTACACAGTTTCAGGAAATAGAGAAGGGAAATAGGGTATCAGATTTTCTGAGTAGTCAAGGGAGGCAATCCCCAAGACTTTCTTTTTGTGAAGAACCAGTTTTTATCAAGTTGCGTTACTAACACAACTTGATAAAAACTGGTTCTGGTATTCGGACAGGAATATATTGAGGAGTGTCTTACATTCTATTACTGACCTGATGCACCATGCATATATGGGAATAATGACCTCTTTAGACCAAGATACCCTAAGCCTTAAGTCGGCTGTGGTGGACGGCTTTCCTAAAGGCATTGTATATGAAGTGGTCAAAGGAGAGATCATTATCCATGAAGGCACCTAGTCATCTAATGACAGTGTCTATTTTAAGGACAGGTATAATTTATGTGCTATGTGCAAAATTTCCTGATTACAGTGTGTATGATGCTATGCACTTTGCCTTCAGCTTTGGACTGACATCCTGACACTTCTGGACTGATTGAGCTGTATCTTCTTGGAGGATCTGAATGTCTTCAAGAAAGTTAATGATGGCCCTAAGTATGTGATATCCATGAACTTGAATATCAAGAGGCCTTTAATGTCAGACTTGACACTGAGATAGTAGTAGACAAATAGAAGTGGTTCCAAAAAGACCCCTGGAGTACATCATAGGTGACAAAACTCCTGGAGGATAGTGTGCTGCTAAGAATAACAGAATAATATCTATAAGTTAGTCAGCTGGCAATTCATTTAGTAATACAGAGATTTCAATTGAGCTTAACCAATTTGTCAGTGACCAATAGTAGGTATCAAGTAAAAATCTTTAGCTAAAGTAAGATAAGTTAACCTCTTCTAGTACCTCTGTAAATCCTTCAAAGAAATCAACTAGACTCCATCAGCATGACCTACAAAGTGAAGCTGGTTACAGTATAAAAATTATTGATTCCTGATGTTCAGATTTATGAAGTCAGTGATGCTGCCTTCGAGCACCTTGCAAACAATGGTGGTGAGGCTGAAAAATCTATAGTTGGCAGGCTCTATGATGGGTTATCTCTGGTGGAGATGAACAACTATATATGTTTTTCAAGCTTACTGTGCATATCCATTTTAAAGGCTCTGCTTGAAAAGTTTAAGGAGAAGTTCTGATAGGAAGAGTTTCATACTTTTCTGAAAACTGCTTTGCATGTTATTTGGACCCTTGGAGCTTGTGTTTTTGGAACCAGAGAATGTTTTTACTATCTTGTCAGACATGATTACCGGGGAGTATGGGCAAGATACGTTGTAAAGTCTAAAGATGTCTGAGGGAAGAAGCTGGAGTTGAATTTATCTGCAAGATTTTTGTTTACATCCTCAGGGACTGAGTGGGTGAAGCCATTACAGATAAGCCTGATGTACAGATTGGTATTATTTCTGAAGTGTTTTACATAATTAACAGATTGGTATTATTTCTGAAGTTTTTTACATAATTAATAGCTACCTTGTGGTTATCCTTTGCTGACATAGCAATTTCTAGTTTATAATTACCTCCTCAGGACATGATCTTTCCCCTGAGTTTGTTGTTACTATGTTTGAGATTGATTATAACATGCTGAGATTTTTATTCTATTCTTTAAGGGATATGAGCTTTTTCCCTTTTATTCTAATGTTCGACTCTGCGCAATGGTTAATGTTTATGTGATACCCTGACCTCATGTACAAAAATGGGAAAAGGGGGGGGTTAATGCTGATGGTGATGGCATATAATTGTGTTATAGTACTGGGACTTACTTCTACAGTTGTTATTGTATTTGTGACAGATATGAACTTGGGCCTGTATGTTATTTAATTTCTACAAGTCTTTTGGGTTTCTAATACCATGACAGGAATGCAAGCCACTCCTAAGTCAATGTATGATTAAAGTTCGTGAAATTAGTATTGTTTTAATCTTTGATGTTATCCAGAAGTGCTCTTCGTAGCACCCACAATGTGCCCAGTAATGACTCCTTCTGTAATTCATATGGACTTACATGTATTGATAACCTATCTAAATACTGTTGTAAAGTCTTTTTTATAAGACATGTTGCTCCTACTGCTATTGGAACTGTCTGGGTATCCTTCTACACTGCCCTTTTTTCTGCCTGCAAATTCTGGTATTTTATGACTTTGTGTCTATCTGTACATTAGACACTGTTGTCACTGGATGTAGTAAATTCAATGATAAATGCTACTTTTATCTTCTTTTCATGGACTACTATATCTGGTTTTCTTGCATCTATTTTTTGAACTGATGGTAATAGGTGATCTCATGTGATATAAACTTCATCCTTTTCTGTAATCCTGTATGACTCATGCTTCCAGAGTTTTTCATTGCCACATTATTATTCCTTCCAGTATACAGTCCTTCTACCATTAGTATATCGCAACCAGCAACAAGGTATGCAACTGTTTCCGATTCTGTTTTACAAAACCTACATTTGTCTGTTTCTCCCACATGTTCAATGGACTTTGTAAGCCAGCCTGTACATAGTCCACTATCTTGATCAGCCAATATTAACCTTTCATTTTCTGGTTAAAATTCACCTCTTCTTAACTATTCCTTTGTTCAGTCCTGATCAACAGGAGGTTGTTCCAAGAGTTTTCTATACTTGCAACTATATTTATGCATTTTACAGATTTCTTGCCTTTTCATCTGATCCTTCACCTTATATTCTTTATTTTGTTTTTTTGGCACATTCCGTTGCTGCCTGATTTTTATCTACTTCTGGTCTGATTTCCATTCCCACTTGACACCAATATGCTCCTGCTGAACTAAGCAGGAAAGTCATCTTAGACTTAATCTCTTCATGTTTTAAAACTTTCAAAATATTTGGGTCTTGTGAGGTTAGCAGATATGTATGCAGTCATATGACTGAAGATCTATGCATGTAATCAGTTTCAAGGAGGCCCATATCTCCTTCAGAACAGGGAATATATAATCTAGATATACACTGATTTTATAAATCATTTAATAAGCATGATGCATAGATTCATAGGTTAGTACTAGGCTAACTGCCCTTGTGAGCCATTTTAAGCATAGCCAATTATCCCCTGTGAGATTCAAACTCTGTACCTTGTATTTGTAAGGCAAACACCTTAACCATTAGGTCACCCGTTTCCTGTCCAAATTATTCAACACCTTTTGGGGTCAATCAATCACTCCAAAACTGTAAAATAGGAAAGGAAGAGCAATTATAGCTTGGACTTTGTTTCTAGAATGCTGTTTTCAGTATTAATTTTAGTCTTCTAAAATATTCTTTACTAAGTTTTATTCGTATTTGTTCATATTCTATTGTTGATCCTTCATCAGTGCCCAAATATTTAAATACTCCCTCTTGTTCAAGTTCTTTGATATCACACTCCTGCCTCAAACTAATATTTTCTTGGTGCTGCAGCTTTCCTGCTTTAAAGGTTGCTTTTGCACAATTATCAAGACCAAATGACATTCTTATATCATCCAAAAAAGCTTTGACCACTTGCAATTGTGCTTTCAGTTCCTCATCGGATGAACTATGCAGTTTTAAATCATGCACAAAAAAGGCGAGAAGTCTTTACACTTTGTTGCTTTCTGGGATCCAAATTGTAGCCGTGACCTAATCTGTTAAGTAGACAGCTTAATTGGTTAAGGCAAGACAAAAGAGCAACTGTGACAGAGTCACTCTGGAATATCCCCCTTTGAAATTTTATCCCTGGAATAATAATTTGTCCTTTATCATGGCTTAACTGCAAAGTGGTTTACCACTGTTTCATGGTTGCTATAATGTAATTGATTAGTGTAGTATATGTTATACATTTTTAGGCAAACTTTTATCCATGAATGTGTCAAATGCTTGTTTGTAGTATATCCATGCCATACTTCCCTTTTTTATAGTTTTCCATTATGACTTTACTTAACAATAAATTATCCTTTGTTCCATTTGACTTTCTTTTGTTACCTTTTTGTTCTATTGCCATGATTGAGTTTTCTTCTAAATGAATATAAACTCTTGTCGGCATCAATTCCTGTGTATAGTTTATACATTGCCAGAAGAAAAGTTATTGGTCTATAGTTTTTAGGATGGCTTGCAGGTTTGCTCTTAAGTGGGAGCATTGTTTTTCCTGTTGTTATCCAGGTTGGTGCCTGTTTGGAGTATGCATATAAATAGTTCTTACTCATGGCTGAATCTTCATGTAAAGATATTACTTTTTAACCAGAAGGTTGGTAGGTTTTCCAATTAGAAGCTTTTCTTAACGTGCTTTCAGTCTCTCTGGCTGTTACTTCTTCCCATTTTATATCCTGAACCTTTGAACTTCTTATTCTTTCTTTTACTTCTTCTGTCCATTTAGCATCTTTGTTATGTTCCACAGGATCTTCATAGATACTTCTCCAAAATGTATCTATTTCTTCTTTTTTGGGGGGTGTTTCAATTCCTTTTGCCTTGTTTCCCAGTTCTCTATAAAACCTTTTTGTGTCATCAATAAATAGCTTATTTTGTACTTTTCCTTTATATTTATCTGCATATCTGTTAAGTTTTTCTGCCTGTGCTATTTTAAGTTTATTTGAGATAGTTTACAAAAGATCATGCTCTGTTCTGATCCTGTGCATTGCTTTTACCACATGGATATTTCTGATTATTTTTGTTGATCTGTTCCCTCTTCTATACTCTTCTAACAGTGACACTTTTTGTCTTAATTGCTTTATAGTTTTCTCTATTCAATACTTCCATAATGGCATTCAAATTCTCCCCTTCCTTTCCCTTACTGCCCTGTGTTTTTATGGTATGACTTTATCAGATATTAATTTAGGTGCACAGCAATATATCCTATTTACTTCTGTTATTATCACATGAATCTCTATGAACAATCCTAATTAGTGTTCATTTGTTTTATCAAACTTCTAACATTTTTGGTTTTATTGACTTTCTGTAGACTATTTCTTTCATTGATCTTAATAGGTATGGCCATCTCTGTTAAATTAAGCAACTCTTCTCTTAGATCATTTTTTTCTAAACTGAGGGCACATTCTTTGTTCTCCATTTCCCTTAGCTCATTTTCTTCTAAACTGAAGGAAGATTCTTTATTCCCCATTTCCTGTGGGCATTCCATAGAAAGTTCCCGAGTATTTTCCTGTGCCACATTCTCTTCAGTTTCATCCTATGTCATCTATTGCTCTTTCATTTTCAAACTCACTGGCCTATCCCTCCTCAACATTGACTGTCAGAGCTTCCCCAGTTTCCTGTTCCTTCTACTGCTGTGCAGCTCCAGCTGAACTTTTGTACTGGTTTTCTATAGAAAACTCCAAAGTATCTTTATATGCCAACTGATCAGATATTTCCCGCTCCACTGTTTTCTCTTAAATTTGAGAATCCATTGCTCTAACCTGCTCAGATGTTATCAGAGTCAGATTTTCTACACCAAATCCTTCACTTCACAGGTAATGCATAACATCAGTTTCTATTTCATTAACTTCTCCATTAATAATCCTCTTTTCTACTTTTCCTCTTTATTTTCTTATTTTTTTGTATTGTAAAATTGCCTATATCCAGATACCTTTGCCTGTATTTATCTTCAAATCTCTTTAGTGCTGCTCTTTTCATATTGATTAGTTTTGCTTTGTCCTTTGCATAAACATTACACCATATTATATCTCTTTTTCATTCTCATGTCTATATTTCTTCTTCAGATGTCTCCTTTTACTCCTGTTTCTCCTTACTTGGGAGACTCGTTGTTCCATCATGCTGTGCCATAACCTGTGTTAGACTTTCCACACTAAATCCTTCACTTCACAGGTATTCCATGACTTCAACTTATATTGTTTTTAACTTCTACTGTACTAATCTTCTGTGCTATGTTCCCATTTTACAAAATTATTTTTTGTATTGTGAAATGTTCCATATCTGGATGCTTTTGCCTGCATTTCTTTTCAAATATCTTAGGTGCTTCTTTTTTGTGTTGATTAATTTGGCTTTCTCCTTGCATAAATATCGTACCATATCAGATCTCTCTTTTTTTTTTCCAATGTCCATATTTCTTTTTCATACCTTTTAAAAATCTCCTAGATTTTGTTCTTTCTATTTCCATACTCCCTCAGTCGCTTCTTTATCCAACCAGCCCAAGGATTCTTGACCTACATAATGTCTTTCCATAAATCTGTTGGTTTAATGAACACCATTTTTTTTTTTTTATTTGAAGCTTCTGACAGTTTTTCTTATGCAAATATTTTTCTCTCCATTAATTTCACTCTTAATCTTTTTGCATATCTTCCGTCTAGAAATTCTGGGTTTCTTGCATAAGAGTAACAATACATAATTTCTCTTTTATTCTCAATAGTCCACTCTATCACCTTTATGGCTCATTTTTGGCCTATCGGTTTTTGTGTTTTTGTGGGCTACTACTTCCTTCAGACCCGCGGTAGTGGTGCTGCAGTAGCGTTGTCACCTCACAGCAAGACCTTGTTGCATTCGATTCTCAGCTAGAGCATCTTCTGTGTGGAGGCATGCGTGAATGGGCGTGCCTTCATTGAAGGTTGTGCGTCAGGGCTGGTAACTCGGCACGTAAAAATCCACTACCAAACATTAGCAGACCGGAGTTCCGCTGTGGTGACCCCTAACCGGGATAAGCCAAAAGACACAACAACAACTACTTCCTTCTACAACAGGAGGGCCATCCTCCCCCTGGGTGTGGCCTGACCCCATTGTAGGAATGTTTCTATATTTTGAGGATTCTACTCTGTCATTTTTTCCAGTCCTGGCACCGGTGTGCCTCCCAGGATTGGGCACTTTTTTGTCCTGGGTC
This sequence comes from Protopterus annectens, assembly GCF_019279795.1. Classification (NCBI taxonomy): domain Eukaryota; kingdom Metazoa; phylum Chordata; order Ceratodontiformes; family Protopteridae; genus Protopterus; species Protopterus annectens. The sequence continues at coordinate 678,530,495 of NC_056751.1, read as the reverse complement.
TTGTGCCCCCAGCTATCTTTTTTATTTTTAACCTACTTTTGTCCATGGTATATGGTATATAAAATACAGTATTCATATCAGTGTCATCTTGCTGAAACTTTGTGAAACACAGGGTTCACCTCATGAAGGTACTCACCAAGACTTGAGGATGAATTCATTTTCAGCAACACTACTCTCCTTTGCTTACTTATTTTATCATTTCTCCTTTGTCTTCTATGTAAGAGGTTAGATGTGAAGATAAACTTTGGGTATATACAGCATTACTTTTGATACGGTCATTGAGAGACCTATTAATCCATGTGATGGATGATCTGCCTACCATCATGTCTGTGGAGGTGGGGATGTAAAATGTTGTATATCTCTTTAAAACTGCTTCAGACCATACCACAGTGAGCATTTATTTAATGAAAATGTCGGAATGGGATATTTTATCAAAAGTAAGCACATTCACTGTTAAGATCCCTTAACTATTTGAGGCTAATAGGGAAACTTATAGAACACAGATTAGAAGGGAGTCCTGATTTAATGAGAAAGTAGTTTTGTCGTGAAAATATTGTCACAATGTATGAGGATCAGTAAAAACTTAATTATTTTTAGATTAAAATTGTCAGCTATAAAGGCATTATCAACAGATAAACTGCATTCTCATGATACATTCTCAATGACCCATTCACTACAGACAGTTACGTATGACCATTCAAGCAGTTAGAATATTATTTTAGCTTTAAGGCATGCCAGCTTTAGAAATGATCACTGGAAGTCAATAATCCATGTGCACTTTGCTGAAAATGAATTTTTTTTTGCTTTCACTAATTCAGCTTTATTTGCAAAAAAAAAAAACATTCTGCACAGAGAATTGTACTGATTTAGTTTTCATCAGAAAAAGCTTCTTCCACTAAATGTATTAGATTCATATGTCAGAAGGATTTCTATAACTTTGAGGTTATTCTTAAAATGCTATGCAATCACCTTTCAACGCAATTTCCTTTTGTTTAAAACTAAAAGTTACATAAGATCACAAACCAAGAAAAAAATCATTCTTTCTCATTATAAACACAGACCATCATTTTCAAAAATAATATTCTTTTGTGTGTCTTTCTGGGGATCTTAACAATTTTAAAATTATTAACATAACTTATAAAGATAAATGGGTACTTTTATCATTTTTAACCTATACAGTAAAATTAATTTTTTGTTAAACCATTGAAATAAACTGATAAGGGTACTTGTATTTACCCCATGTGTGCATGCAAAAGAGGTCACTGTCTGTGTGATAAACATTTTTTATGGATGGCAATGGGAATAAAACAAAACAAAAGGTCTCCAATAGCAAGTGTGATGAATTAATCTACTGGGCATTCTTATATGCAATAATAATTTCTTATTAACATATCATGAAGTAGTTATAAATAAAACTGTGCTAGTAGTGTCAACATAAGTAAAGTAATATCACAACTGCAAATATTAAAACAACATTTTAAATAAATACAACATTTTTTGAAGATTCTTTGGTGAAAGCTTTATGTATCTACAATGAAACTGATGTGACACGCCACACAAAGCTTAAACGCTCTGTTTTAATGGGAAGTAGAGTTTCAATGCATCATTCTGTCCAACAACCTATAGTAGGAAAATAATACGGGCTTAGATCTTAGCTGAGTGCAAAATAAAGGGCTTTTAATGGCAGAAGGAGCAGTGAAATGCTTAGATATAAACATGACTTTTCTTCTGGAGTGAATGCAAATAACTAGGGAGAAAGAACTACAGCAGTTTGAAAGACCCTATATATTTCTGAGTGATAGACCGTCTCTTATTATTCCAACACACACCAAGCAGAATATTTACAGGAAATATAAAAATTATATAACTGTAAACAGATGAAACTAAACAATTGTAATGCTTTGTATGCTGCAGATATTATGCCATAAAAGTCAATAAATAGGATGCTCTAAGGCTGTCTCTCTCTCTCTCTCTACCTGGGCAGTAAATGCATTTCATCATAAGAAATCTTCATTGAGTACATTTTGTGAAGATAGGAACAAAAAAACCTCTTAAAGCTTTACTAGTCCTTTGTGATGGATTTACTATTCCATTTTCTATTTTGAAATTTGGACTCTCGCATCCTTCAGGCAAGGAGAGATCTCTTATGCCTGTTATTCATTTTACTGCATCAAGACAAATAATACACATGCACCTGCACACAAAATGTACCAAACACACACACACACACACACACACACACACACACACACACACACACACACACACACACACACACACACACACACACAGATACACACAGACACACACACACGCACACACGCACACATGCACACACGCACACACGCACACATACACACACATACACACATGCACACACAGGGATAGATTCTGAAAGACTTGTTCTCAGTGTAAGTGCCTTAACCAGGCTTACACTGGGGGACAGATTCCAATATGCCTGTTCTGAGGACACATGGTCTAGCAGATTCCTCAGAGGTTAAGGTAGCATGCTATAGTTCCCATGGTTCAGGGTTTGATTCCCTCAGCCCTCATTTGTCTACTGTGTGACCTTGAGGAATTCACTTAACCAGACATTGTTCCTGTGTGACCCCTGAAAGGGACTGTGTGCTCAATGGGCCTATTTGCTTAGCAAATAAGATTATTATTAGTATTACTATTACACTGAGTGTCTAATGGCCTTACATGCTTAACAAATATGGTTATTATTACTATTACACTGAGTGCCTAATGGCCTTACTTGCTTAACAAATATGATTATTATTGTTATTATTACTACTACTACACTCAGAGCAAGTATTTGGAATCAAGCCCACACACACGCGCGCGCGCGCACACACACACACACACACACACACACACACACACACACACACACAGACACACACACACACCTTGAATTTTTTCTCCCATGTAAAATACATCAAAGGACAGAATATCAAATTAGAGCACTGGGAAACTGATGCACTGTTTTTGCAGCAGAACAATCCCACCCCCTTCACCCCCTGCATCACTGCTAACTTCCAACTCTAGGATCACTCAACATCAGAGAAAAGGGAAAATTCTCCTCTCTCTGGTATTAAGTTATCTTGGACAAATACCAGACATTCACTAATTCTGTTCAAAACGCATTACATCTGATCACTTCAGATAAAATGTATTCAAATTCTATTTTAACATATCTTTGGCAGCCTGTATATACATTTATAGATCTGCAGAGGCAAAAAACTCCCAATAATTGCCCCCCCCAGCACATACACACAACTATTGACCTCATGCTTGCATAAATGCCTAGCTAGATCTAGCTGTGACCACTGTCCCAATCAGAAGGTTAATTCTGGTAACTATTTGAAATGTTGGGACCTGCTAGAGAGACAGTCCAGAAATAAGGACAATGAATGGCCGAAAGAATGGACTTACATAGTCTAAGTCCAAGATACCATTTCTCAGAATATTCCTTGTTCTCTGAGGTATGGCGATCACAGAGTTAGTTTATATAAGTCTGAAGGGTGTGGGCTGCAGGAGGGCTTGCCCCCCTACAAAAAGAAGTTTAAAGGAAACGAGTAATATTTTAGTTTTGCTCTCTCCTTTGTTTGTTCTCTTTTTTTTGCTTGTTGGCACTCTGTATTTTAAGTGATAACATTTCAACAGGTAGATGCAAATTTTTCCAGACTAAACCAAAGACATCCAAGCTAGCTTGCACGCATCATTTTGCCTGTCATATTGTTCTGCCTCAGTCTGCTCACAGTCCTTTTTGATTATTCTGTGCCTGTACTATTCTGCCCATTTCAAAGGAGTGCAGGTACGGCTCTGAGAGTCTTTCCTAGTACTCTTCTTCCTCCATTTTCCTTAGCATCAATGCCACTTTAACTGGTCCATTTCAAGTACTCATAAGGGCCTATCCATGAGGGCCTGAAACATTTTCAGTACGGGACACTGGTCTTGGATTTGGGCTCACTAGTCCCTGGTATAGTTGTTTTTCTCGAGTTTGGCTTTAATTTCCACACACTCACCTCCCTTCTTGTGATTTGTACTTGTTTATTGAGTGCTCAACAACTGGTCTCTCTAGAAATACAATGTGGGGTGTGCTTATCCACCATGTTTGGTATTTTAATGCAATTTTATGAATTATACACATAACAAACAGCGGTTTCTGCGGTGGTACAGCGGTAGCATTGTTACCTCACAGCAAGAGGTTCTCCCGTTCGCTTCTCGGCTTAGCTTGGGAGTACCTTCTGTGTGGAGTCTGCATGTCCTCCCCGTGGTTGGGTAGCATTCGAAAGACATGCGTGCATAAATGGGCGTTCCTTCGTTGAAGGTTGGGCGTCAAGCTGGCACCGTGGCATTTCGTAAAAATCTACAGCCAATCATTAGCAGACCAGAGTTCCGCTGTGGTGACCCCTTACTGGGAAAAAGCCAAAAGACAAACAACAACATAAACATAACAAACAGGGCAAAGGAAAATTGGGTGTTCAAGGTGGGTCTTTGTAGCTTAACACGATGCCATAAAACATACCTTTATTTTGTGTTAAAGGGATAGATAGACAAAACAAGATCTATAATTAAATATTCTAGCTTGTAATCTCATTGTGATTAATCTATGCACAATGTAGAAAGGTATTTGCTGCTTATGATATTGTCTTGGTGGTAACTCTAGCTTTTCACATAAACATCATTCTTTGCAGTTTTACAACTATGACTCGTGTAATGTCGAAAACAAAATCTATAAGAAATAAAAAAAGCATATATGACAAATGTTTATTACAGGCATGTTTATTTTTTATTTATTTGCTACAGACTTGTTGCAAACATTCTACAAAACATGGAGGGAAACAAAGTAGTTATTCTGATCCTTATTTTACCTCATTACTTTTTAATTTTTCCAAACCTTTTGGACTTCTAAGACCATGACGGGAATGCACCCCATTCCTAATTCAAGGTATAATTAAAGTTCATGAAATTAGCATGATTTCAGTCTTTGATGTTAGCCAGAAGTGCTCTTCTCAACACTCACAATGTGCCCAATAATGACTCCTTCTGCAAATCGTATGGAGTTACATGTATTGGTAACATACCTATGTACAATTGTAATTTTTTTTTATAAGACTCATTGCTCCTACTACTACTGGAACTGTCTGGGTATCTTTCTTCCACATGGGCCTCATTTCTGCCTGAAAATACTGGTACTTTATGACTTTGTGTGTGCCTGTACGTAAGGCACTATAGTCACTAGGCGCAGCAATTTCAATAATCAATGTTACTTTTGTCTTCTTTTCATGGACTACTATATCTGCTTTTCTTGCATCTATTTTTTGAACTGTTGGTAATGGATGATCCCGTATGATATAAACTTCATCATTTTATATGATACTTTGTGGCTCATGTTTCCAGTACTTTTCAGCTATTTCAATATTATAATGTTTGCACAACCCCCAGTGCAACAATCTTGCTACATTATTACAGTCCATCTGCCATTAGTATATCACAAACAGCAACAAGATGTGCAATTGTTTCCAATTCTGTTTTACAAAACCTACATTTTTCTGTTTCTCCCACATGTTCAATGGACTTTGTAAACCAGCATCTACATAGTCCACCATCTTGAGCTGCCAATATTAACCTTTCATCTTTTGGTTTAAATTCACCTCTCCTTAACCATTCCTGTGTTCAGCTTAGGTCAACATGAGGTTGTTCCAAGAGTTTTCTATACTTGCAACTATATTTAGACATTTTCCACATTACTTGCCTTCTTATTTGATCCTTCACCTTAGGATCTATATTATAACCTCGACCATTCAGAATGTCATCTTCATCGACACATATGTGTTGAACGACCACTTCAGCGGATGGCCACATCATCGATTTCTTTCCAAGGGAAAGAAATTGGTAGGCCAAACACACATGAGACAAAACAACAAACACTATAAAGTTGGGGGCTTCACCCCCCACACCCCCCAATGAGGGGGGCTATGCCCCCCACCCCCCTAACTAAATATACTAACTCCGAGATTGCACTACAGTGGAGAAAAAGACAGATGTAAAACAACAGCCAACTGATGATGTGGCTGTTCACTGAACTGGCCGTTCGACACATATGTGTCGATAAAGACGTTGTCGACATTCTGAATAGTTGAGGTTATAATATAGACCCTTCACCTTATATTCTTTCTTTTGTTTTTTGGCACATTCAGTTACTGATTTTTATCAACTTCTGGTTTGATTCCCATTCCTGCTTGACGCTGATACGCTTCTGCTAAACTAAGCAGGGAAGTCATCTTAGACTTAGTCTCCTCTTGTTTCAAAACTATCACTATATTTGGGTCTTGTGAGGTCCCTAGATATGTATGCAGTCTCACAATTTCAGATCTATACATGTAATCAATTTTGAGGAGGTCCACAACTCCTTTGGAATGGGAATATATAGTCTAAGTATGTACTGATTTTTATAAATGATTTGATGAGCATAAAGCATCATTCCAATTTTCCTATCCAAACTATCCAGTATCTTTTAGGGCCAGTCAGTCACTCTAAAATTGTAAGTTAGGATAGAAGGAGTTAATTGGTTTATAGCTTGGACTTTGTTCCTACATGTCCATGCTGTTTATAATATTAATTTAAGTATTCTAAAATATTCTTTACTAAGTTTTATTCACATTTGTTCACGTTTTATTGTTGATCCCTCATCAGTTTTCAAATATTTATACACTTCCTCTTACTCAAGTTCTTTTATATCACATTCTTCTTCCAAACTGATGTTTTCTTGGTGCTACCAGCTTTCCTGCTTTAAAAGTTGTTGTTGCATATTTATCAGGACAAAATTACACTCATATCATCAGAAAATGTTTTGACCACTTGCAGTTGTGCTTTAAGTTCTTCCACAAAAAGAAAATGAGAAATCCTTACACGTTGTTGTTTTCTGGGAGCCAGATTATAGCCATGACCTAGTCTGTTAATTAGACAGCTTAATGTGTTAAGGAAAAGACAAAAGAGCAGCGGTGACAGAGAGTCATCCTGGAATATCCCCCTTTGAATTTTTATCCCTGGAATAGTAATTTGTCCTTTATCATGACTTAACTGTAAAGTGGTTTGCCACTGTTTTGTGGTTGCTGTAATGTAATCAATCAGTGTAGAGTTTATTTTATACATTTTAAGCACTTTTATATCCATAAATCTGGGATACTATCAAATGCTTTTTGTATTGTATCCATGCCATACATAGATTCTACCACTTTTTGCATTCCTCCATTATGAGTTTATTTAACATCAAATCATCTTTTGTTCCATATGACTTTCTTTTATTACCTTTTTGTTCTATTGCCATGATTGAGTTCTCTTCTATAGTTTATGCATCATCAGAGGGCAAGTTATTGGTCTGTAGTTTTTAGGATGGCTTGCAGGTTTGCGGTTAAGTAGGAGTATTGTTTTTCCTGTTGTTAACCAGGCTGGTGACTGCTCAGGGTAAGCATATAAATAGTTTTTACTCATGGCTAAATATTCATGTAAAGATGTTAATACTTTTAAGCAGAAGTTAGGTGCTATATCTGAGCCTGGGGTTTTCCAGTTAGGAGCTTTTCTTAACTTTGTTTCAGTCTCTCTGGCTGTTACTTCAGCCCATTTCATATTCCGTACATTTGAACTTATTACTTTGTACTTTACTTCTTCTATCCATTTAACATCTTTGTTTATGTTCCATGGGGTCTTCATAGATATTTCTCTAAATTGTAACTATTTTTTATTTTTTTGGTGATGTTTCAATTCCTTTTTCCGTGTTTCCCAATTCTCTATAAAACATTTTTTGGATCATCAATAAATTGTTTTGTACTTTTCCTTTATATGTATTTGTGTATCTTCTATTTTTTCTGCCTTTGCTGTTATTATTAGTTTATTATTTGTGACAGTGCATGATAACCCCTGATCTATTGATACTGCACATTGCTTTTATCACAGCTATCTTTCTGAGTATTTTTCTTGATCTATTCCCTCTTCTATATTCTTCTAACAATGACCCTTTTTGTCTTAACTGCTTACAGTTTTCTCTATTTAATACTTCCATGATGGCATTTGATTTCTCCCCTTCCTTTCACCTTACTACCATATGTTTTTGGGGTAAGACTTTAGGGGAGTTTCAATAAGGCTTACTCAGAATTGTTTTCTCTCTGCACATCGCGGTTTGATGCGCACATGGGTGTGAAAAATTTTAGCTTCAATATACTCTGTATAGTGATGGGCAGTCAAGTGCAAATGCACACAACTATGGGACCCTTTGTGCAATGCAAATTCTGGCTTAATTTGCTGATTTTTATGGAAATTAGTCATGTGGTACGATCCAACAAACAGTAATGCATCTGTGTAGACTCCGTGTCTGTGTTAGTAGTGTACGTGGAAATTTTGTATGTACAGGAGTCTACACTGAAAGAAGGGGATATAAAAATCCACAAATATGGACATAATCTCCATGAAAAGGTAAAAGCCCATATATAAATGTCAAAATCATCCACTGTGGATGTCTGAATACAGCAGGAATTATGTCAAAGTAATGTATGTTTTTATTATAAATTCCTCATGTTTGCGCTATGCACAGCATTACCCAAACATGCTTAATATAAAAAAAAAAAATGTAAAAAGAGCGATATATAATGTACTGTACACATAAGTACTGTAAGACCTTGCATTAACTCATTCCCTCCGGTACAGCTCTTTTGAGTGTGAGCCTTTAACTCCCAGTGGGTGTGGCTTAAGCCTTTAAAAAATGAAGTTATCACCTTAAAGTTCTAGAAAATACTCATTGAGAGAGGTCAAAGATCAATACAGTTGTGTTTGCTATCACATATGCTTCAAGACAAAATATCCTGGTACCTTGTAAGTAACATGGTTTTAGAATTATTAATGCAAATATGAACAATCAGTATTTGACACCTAGAGGAGCAGTAGGAGTTAACTGCAGAAGATGCCTGGAGGAGCACTCGGCTGTAATGAGTTAAATCTGCCCAATCATGCTTTCATGCTGTTAACCAGCTTACACAGCAATTGATCTTGTAGTTTCTAGGCTGTCACCATGAATATTATGCAAATGAGGGCTAAATGCCATGGATGTGTTGAATCACTAAAAGGAGCAACCATTTATGGATATCCACTTCAGGTAGGCCCCTACACGGTGTTTATATTCTCACTGGATGTCGATGACATCGGGGGGGTGTGTGTGTCATGTGACATATAGGATATTTTTCTGCTTAGTACACATGTTTATGCAGTGCACCACTTATCGCAAATGATTTGGGTGTAGCTTAGCGTGTTTGCATGACAGACCACCCATGTCCAAGTCATGAGGTATTCAGCTATAAAAGGAAACCAGATGTCTTCAATTAATAATATAAAATTTTACATAGCTATGCTATGCTTTGCTGCATACAGCACAGCATTGCACTAAAGTAGGGCCTTTAAATTGTGTTGCTTATATCCTAAGCAGGTGAGCTGCATTATAATTAGCCAATTCCACATGATGGACCTACAACAGAACTGTATAAAGTATGCATACACCCTACATTCTGATTTTCCCTCAGTGCACTGAACCATTGGAGTACAGACTTGGAAAATGTAACTGAAATAATGCCTGGGGCTGCTGCAGCTAGTCTATATCTGTATGTGTTAGATGCTGTAGTCATTGTTTCTGGTGCTGTTGACAATAGGTCTAAGCCGAGAAGGAGAAAAGTGTTCAGGCCCAGGGTAACCTTCAAGGGGCTACATGAGCTGGAGATTGTAGAGCACTACAGGGTGGACAGGGACATACTACAAGAACTCACTGAGCTCTGCTGACCTCAACTCAGACCCAGAGCCAACAGAGGGGAACCCATCCCAGTAGAAACAAAGGTATGTGTAGCCCTTAGGACACTAGCTACAGGTACCTTTCAAAGACCAACTGGGGACATGATAGGGGTGTCACAGGCATCTACATCCAGGATACTCCACAAATTCATGGATGCTATGCTCCCACATGCCAGTGAGCACATATCCTTTTCCCTTTCACTGAGGTAAAGGCCAGCACTATGCAACAGTTCTACTGTGTAGCACACTACCCTGAAGTACTGGGTGTTATAGATTGCACTCATGTACACATCAATGCACCACCTGATGAGCAGGGTAAAATCTACATTAACCACAAGGGATACCACTCCATCAACTGCCAAGTCATGTACAATGCCCAGGGGATTATCATGAATGTGTGTGCTGGCTACCCTGGCAGTTATCACGACTCCCATATCTGGTGCACATTACAGCTGTACCAGATGATTGCATGAGAGGACATCCCACAGGGCCATTTACTGGGGGATGCTGGCTACGCCCTGGAACCATGGATAATGGCACCCATCAGAAATTCACACGCACCTACAGATGAATGCCATAATGAGGCACATGTAAAAACTAGAAACATTATAGAGCATGTGTTTGGGCTTCTGAAGTCACAGTTCTGGTGCCTTGATATATCTGGTCAAGCCCTGCAGTATTCGCCATGCACATGTGCATATATGTTCATAGTATGTGCCATGCTACACAATCTGATTCTGCAGAAACAGCTGCATCAGGATCAGCAAAGGGAAGGAATACACAGCCCCCCATCAGTGCCTAGGTCATCACAGCCACAGTCACAGGAGGACTCTGAGGAGGAGGAACCCCCTGCTGATGTCCCTGTAGGCAGATGTAGGCATGCTTAGTACACCCTGGCTTTGGCTAAGAGACAACACATAGCACATTAACTGATAACCTAGAGACCTAGGGAATAACACCTTACTCCTACTCATGTACATATATTAAAACTGATGCGAGCCAACTCACACATCCTGTACGTATCCATGTACTGGCTGTGTAATGCTTGCATCAGACAGAGTCAGCCCTGAACGACAGTTGTGTCAACTGCTGCATTTGCAAGGTAAATCCATAACCTGCACAGTATTCTAGTGGATTATTGTGATATTTCATTATAGCTATGGACCTGGTACATTATGCAAGTAACTGTAGTGGGCTATTTGTACAGAAATGACATCCACATGGGACTACAGACACCCATTCCGCTATCATGTCTCCATTTGTAATTGGTAGGTCTCATGCATGAAATATTCATGCAGTCCTACTGCAGCAGATTAGTGGTACATCATTCAAGGGAGATGTTAGAAAGTGAGGTTAAATGATAGTCAGACTAGTGTGTGTCCTAGCAGAACATGGGGTTTGTTCCGCACCCCTCAAAACAGCATTGTCCCCTTGTATCCGCCATAACAGCAACTCTCAAATTACAAACAGTATGCAGCAAGTCTCAGAACAGTAATATAAAATTTGATCTTACGTTTTATGTGTTAGGTAACTGAGGAATTGCAAGGTACATATTTATGCAGATAATTCTGTGATTGTGTGATGAATTATCACCTTTGTGTTAAGTAGCTTCTGTAGCTCAAAGGATGAAGGCAGTCAGCTTGTATGATGGTGTTCAGGGCTCTAACCTTGAGGCATCAAGATATTCTGGATGTGACCTAGTAATAAGTTGTGTTTTACAGACTGTGACTCCGTGTGTGCAATACCATTACTAACCTCTTTCTCATATTAATTACACAAAACATGGCCAGAGGTCACATTGTGTAAAACAAATAATTCTGGCCTGGAGTAGAGCTAAATGTGGGCTGGAATCAGTTTATGGAACAGTAAGTCTTTGATGTAAGCAATGTAACTCCCACTTGCGCACTGCTTAGCAAAAGAGCAAACAGATCCAAACATTCCACCTCACATGCCCATACACTTAATGAAGCACAACAAAAATCTGTTGCTCCTCACCCAATTTATTTAAAAAAAATTATAACCAGACACACACACACACACACACACACATATATATATATATATATATATATATATATATATATATATATATATGCAATATATTTGCAAAACTGCAATCCAAATTGTAGCTTGCTACAGATCACCCACCATGCCCCAGGATTCCTGCTCCTCTTTTCTTGATGTGCTGGAAAATATTAGGGTTCAACCAAACACCCTAATAATGGGCGATGTCAACTACCCCACCATTAAATGGGAAAACTACTCATGTACCAACTCCTTCTCTCAATGCTTTCTGGAATTCATAAACTCCAATGCCATGGATCAACTTATCCACACCCCCACCAGGGGCAACAATATCCTAGATCTAGTCATTATCAATATGAGTGACCGGTGTTCCACACCTAAAGTCAATGCCTCATTGGTCCGATTCGACCATAAGCTAATTACACTAGATATCCACATCCTGCCTCCACCCCCCATTAAGGAAACCATAATAAAAAATTTCTCCAAAGCCAACTTCATGCTTAAGACAGAAGTGGTGAACTTCATGACACCCATGCAGATGGACAATACAGTTACGACTACTGAATCCTACACAATTGCACTTTATAAGCACTTACATGAGTGCATGGATCGTGCTATCCCAAACAGAACCAATACGCTATCCTCCAAAAAAAAAGGGAGCCAATCTGGTGGTTTCCTGCCATAAACAAACTGTACAACAGAAGGAAGAAACTCTTGCAAAAGAGAGTAATATCCCACAAGTGAAGGAGTTCCCTGGTCAGCCTCAGTAAGAAGCTGCGATCCCTGATAAAATCCTCCAAAGCTAGTTATGAAAACAAAATCGCCACTGATTCTAAAGACAACCACAAAGCATTTTATAGCTATGTCAAGAATCTGAATGGCAACACTCAGATCTGCTCTGAGTTACAGCACAATGGCAGTAAATATACAGACCCAACTGATATTGCCAACGTCCTGGCAGATAGGTTCAGTGCTAATTTTACCCCCCTCTCACCCACTAAAGAGCGCATCTCTATACCGGAAGAATGCAAAGTTCCTGTAATCATGGCTGCACAGGTAAAAACCACACTCTCCAAAGCCAAGAACACAGCATCCATGGGACCAGACAACATCCTAGGCTGCGTTCTACATGAACTACAGAACAAACTGGCACCCCACCTAAGTACCACGTTCAATAATAGCCTCACCTCAGGCTTAGTGCCTGCTGAATGGTGCACAGCAACGGTTATCCCACTCCACAAGGGGGGAGCCACCACGGACCCCGGGAACTACCACCCCATTAGCCTGACGAGCCTGGTCTGCAAGGCCATGGAACGTATCATTATGGAACTTATAAACTAAGACATTGGTAATCTCCAAACTCTGGATCCCACCCAGTTTGGGTTTGTAAAAGGCAGATCATGTCTCGTAAACCTGATAGACTTCTTTGAAGCAGTCACCAAAGCCATAGACAAGGGTACGGTGGTTCACACAGCCTATCTAGATCTTGCCAAGGCTTTTGACAGAATTCCCCACTCTGGAATTATAGATAAACTCACTAAACTAGGTATAAATCCCTATGTCACCAGATGGGTTGCCAACTGGCTTACTGACAGAACCCACACTGTGAAAGTAGCAGACTCCAAATCTGACTTCAGACCAGTGACAAGTGGAGTACCACAGGGTTCAGTCCTGGGTCCTCTCCTGTTTGGTATCTACTTCTGTGAAGTACAGCCTAACAAAGAAGGTCTTTGGCTAATGAAGTTTGCAGATGACTGCAAACTAGGAGCCATAATCGAAACTCCTAACGATGTGGACATCCTACAAAAGGGCCTCACTGAGACAGATGCCTGGTGTCAAAGCCATGGCCTCAAGTTCAATGCCAAAAAGTGCATTGTCATCCCCTTTGGTAAAAACTCTGTACCCATGAACTACAACATAGGCGGTAGTATACTTAACACTGAAAGTGTGATAAGAGACCTTGGGACACATGAGGGCAATAGTCTCTCCTTTGATAATCGCATTGCCACAGTAGTCAGGAAATCCTTCTACGTGGCACACCTCATCACAAAAGGTTTATCATCTAGAAAAAAAGAGGTCATTGTTCCCCTCTACTCATCACTCATTAGACTCATTATAGAATACAAAGCCCCTTTTGGTATGTACCTCACAAGACATCTCCAACAACTGGAAAGGCCGCAGAAATACCTCACAAAGAGGATTACCGGCCTCAAACAAATGCCATATGCTGACCGTCTCAAAAAACTCCAGCTTTACTCCGTCGCATATCGCCTCCTAAGAGGTGATCTCTGCCTAACATACAAAGCTATGTCAAACCCAGAGCTGTTGGACATGCTCGACTTAAAGAAATCCCAATCCCTTCAAGCTACACGCTCTAGGGACGTAAACCTTGTCATCACAATAAACAGAACATGTCGGAGGGATAGATTCCTGTCCCAGAGACTTCCCATACTCTGGAATAAACTACCTATTTATATAAAACAAAGCTCCTCATTAGCACTCTTCAAGAAAAATCTTGATGATTGGATGGGAAATAGGAAATTCACCCCGGGGAACACCTCTGTGGCTCTGCTCGACAGTGGCACAGGAAAATAATTTTCTTGGGTGGCAAAAGCCAGGGTACCTTTTTGGCTGGGCTTGTATAGGCCCCAGGGCCGATAGCCTAGTACCTACCTATGAACTTATGAACCTATATATATATATATATATATATATATATATATATATATATATATATATATATATGGGTCTACTTCTTTTGACCTAACTTTCATTTGCCCGACACTCATTTTCCCGACCCCATTTGACTGAAAGTTAATTTGCCCAACACTTCATTTGCCCGACACTTCATTTGACCGACAAGTATCAATAGCAAGAAAATGGAATATGCCCCCTTCCCCACTGTAGTGCGACCCTGGAGTTAGAATATATAGTTAGGGGGGTGTGGGGGACACAGCCCCCCACTTCATTTCATATGATATTGTTAACTTTTGATGTAATATTGCATATTTTAACTCCAGGGTCGCACTACAGTGGGGAAGGGGGCATATTCCATTTTCTTGCTAGTAATACTTGTCGGTCAAATGAAGTGATGGGCAAATGAAGTGTCGGGCAAATGAACTTTCAGTCATTTGGTCTTGGGCAAATGGGTGTCGGGCAAATGGGAGTTAAGTCAAAAGAAGTAGACCCATATATATATATATATATATATATATATATATATATATATATATATACATATATATATGTGTGTGTGTGTGTGTATACACACACACACACACACACACACACACACACACACATACACACACACAGTCACACACACAAACGCACACACACACACACACACACACACACACACACACACACACACACACACATGTATACACACACACACACACACACACACACACACACACACACACACACACACACACAGACTATATATATATATATATATATATATATATGCAGAGTACCCGCAAACTACCAAATAGGAGGTAACCCCCTGAAATCTGAAGAAGTAATAAGGGATCTAGGGACCCAAGTAGATAGTCAGCTTTCCTTTGATAACCATGTTGCCAAGGTGGTTAGAAAATCCTTCTATGTGACCCATCTGATCACAAAAGGGTTTGCATCAAGATCTAAGGATGTAGTGGTGCCCCTCTACTCTTCCCTCATCAGACCCATTATTGAGTACAATGCACCAATTGGAATGTACCTGGCCAGGCATCTCCAGCAGCTGGAGAGACCACAGAGGTACCTCACTAAGAGGATTACTGGCCTCAAACAATTGCGCTATGCAGCACAATTGAAAAAAACTAAGGCTTTTCTCTGTTGCATACCGCCTTCTCAGAGGCGATCTCTGTCTAACATACAGAGCCATGTCCAACCCAGAACTGTTGAACATGCTCCATCTTAGCAAAACCAAATCTACTTGAGCTACACGCTCTAGGGATATAACCCTCAGCACAACAATGAATAGAACATGCTGGAGGGATAGATTCCCTTTGCAAAGACTTCCCTTGCTATGGAACAAGGTCCTGATCTACATAAGACAGAGCCCCTCACTATCACTCTTCAAGAGGAACCTTGACGAGTGGATGGGTAACAGAAAGTTCACACCAGGGATCATACCAACAGCTCTACTAGATAGGGGTCAAGGGTACTAGCTGCTAGATCAAGGGCCTAGGGAACTAACCAAAGGGGTGGTGAATACCGCACAACGTGGCTGGGCTAATATATGCCTACAGGCAGATAGCCCAGTAACTACCTATGAACCTATATGTATATATATATATATATATATATATATATATATATATATATATATATATATACATACATTGTGTGTGTGTGTGTGTGTGTGTGTGTGTGTGTATGTGTATGTCTGTATTGCCCTACATACCCAATAATGGAGACTAAATCTGCTCTAAGCCACATATAATGTTGGACAAAGAACCAAAAGTAACCCCTAAACTTTATATAATGCACTAACAAAATGTGGAAGTGCATAGAATAACATCTGTTGCATTTGGAGAAGTATTGGGACATCTGAATTTCAGATTTATGTCAGTCTTCTCTCACATCATGTGTAAATGATGCCACATATGACAGCAAACCACATTTAGTGTAAAACACACATAAATGTTTGCACCTGTACGCCCCTGGGATTCCGGATACTGGCTAAGGCTCTAGCCACCCCTATTGTGCCTTTTTTAGGCAAGGTTCAAATGACAAATTCACCACCCTAACAGGTACAGGCAAGAAGAATCTGAGGGTATTGCTACTCAATGCTAGAAGTCTAAACCTCAAAATGCACTCTCTCGAGGCACTCCTTAAAATGGAGAACATCGACATCTGTGCAGTGACAGAGACCTGGTTCAAGGCTCCAGAGAGTACCCCTGCATTACCAGGCTATAATTCATACCACACCTTTCAGCCACCTAACCTGGACCGAAACACTAAAGGCAGAGGCGTGTCCATATTCATTAAGGAAATCCACACCTCCAGGCTAGTTGCGCAGCATAATGCATCCGAGATTATCCAAGTGCAACTAACTCTGGGCAAGACCGCAATCCAAATTGTAGCTTGCTACAGATCCCCCACCATGCCCCAGGATTCCCACTCCTCATTTCTTAATACACTGGAAAATATTAGGGTACAACCTAACACCCTAATAATGGGCAATTTCAACTACCCTACCATTAACCGGGAAAACTACTCATGTACCAACTCTTGTGCTCAACGTTTTCTGGAATTCATAAATTCCAATGCCATGGATCAACTTATCCACACCCCCACCAGGGGCAGCAATATCCTAGACCTGGTTATTACCAACATGGGCAACGTGCTCCACACCAGAGGTCAATTCCTCGTTGGTCAGATCCGACCATAAGCTAATCACCCTAGACATCCACATCCCTCCACCACCCCCCATTAGGGAAACCACGGTAAAAAATTTCTCCAAAGCCAACTTCACACTTCTTAAGTGGCAAACTTCACGACACCCATGCTGATGGACAATAGAGGTATGACTGTTGAATCCTACACAAATGCACTTTATAAGCACTGACATGAGTGCATGGATCGTGCAATCCCTAACAGAACCAAGATGCTATCCTCCAAAAAAAGGAAGCCAATCTGGTGTTCCCCTGCCATAAACAAACTCTGCAACAGAAGAAAGAAACTGTTGCAAAAAAGAGTAAAATCCCATGACTGGAGAAACTCCCTGGTCAGCTTCAGTAAGAAGCTGAGATCCCTTATAAAATCCTCCAAAGCTAGTTATGAAAACAAAATCGCCACTGACTCTAAAGACAACCACAAAGCATTGTATAGATATGTCAAGAATCTCAATGGCAACACTCAGATCTGCTCTGAGTTACAGCACAATGACACTAAATATACAAAACCAACAGATATTGCCAACATCTTGGCAGATAGGTTCAGTGCTAACTTTACCCCTCTGTCATCCCCAAAAGGGCCCATCTCTATACCAGAGGAATGCAAAGTTCCTGTAATCACGGCTGCACAGGTAAAAAACACACTATCCAAAGCCAAGAACACAGCATCCATGGGACCTGATGACATCCCAGGCTGTGTTCTACATGAACTACAGAAAGAACTGGCACCTCACCTAAGTACCATGTTCAATCATAGCCTCACCTCAGGCTATGTGCCCACTGAATGGCGCACAGTGACAGTTATCCCACTCTACAAGGGGGGAGCCACCACAGACCCTGGAAACTACCACCCCATTAGCCTAACGAGCCTGGTCTGCAAGGCTATGAAGCGTATCATCATGGAACTTATAAACAATGACATTGGTAATCTCCAAACTCAGGACCCCACCCAGTCCGGGTTTGTAAAAGGTAGATCATGTCTCCTAAACCTGATAGACTTTTTTGAAGCAGTTACCAAAGCCATAGATGAGGGTAAGGTGGTTCACACAGCCTATCTAGATCTCACCAAGGCTTTTGACACCATCCCCCACTCTGGAATTATAGATAAACTAACTAAACTAGGTATAAATCCCTATGTCACAAGATGGGTTGCCAACTGGCTCACTGACAGAACCCACACTGTGAAAGTAGCAGACTCCAAATCCAGCTTCAGACCAGTGACAAGTAGAGTACCACAGGGTTCAGTCCTGGGTCCTCTCCTGTTTGGTATCTACTTCTCTGAAGTACAGGCCAACACAGAAGGTCTTTGGCTAATGAAGTTCGCAGATGACTGCAAACTAGGAGTCATAATCAAAACTCCAAAAGATGTGGACATCCTACAAAAGGGCCTTGCTGAGACAGATGCCTGGTGTCAAAGCCATGGGCTCAAGCTCAATGCCAAAAAGTGCATTGTCATTCCTTTTGGTAAAAACTCAGTACCCATGAACTACCACATAGGTGGTAGTCTACTTAACACTGAAAGTGTGATAAGAGACCTTGGGACACAGGTCGACAGTAGTCTCTCCTTTGATAATCACATCGCCACAGTAGTCAGGAAATCCTTCTATGTGGCACACCTCATCACAAAAGGTTTCTCATCCAGGAAAAAAGAGGTCATTGTTCCCCTCTACTCGTCACTCATTAGACCCATTATAGAGTACAATGCCCTTTTTGGTATGTACCTCACAAGACATCTACAACTGGAAAGGCCACAAAAATACATCACAAAGAGGATTACTGGCCTCAAAGACATTCACTATGCAGACCTTCTCCAAAAACTGCAGCTTTATTCCATTGCATATCACCTACTCAGAGGCGATCTCTGCCTAAAACACAAAGCTATGTCAAACCCAGAGCTTTTAGACATGCTCCACTTAAAGAAATCCCAATCCCTACGAGCTACACGCTCTAGGGACCTAAACCTCGTCACCACAATAAACAGAACATGCTGGAGTGATAGATTCCTGTCCCAGAGACTTCCCATACTCTGGAACAAACTACCTATCTATATCAAACAAAGCTCCTCATTAGCACTGTTCAAGAAAAATCTTGATGATTGGATGGGAGATAGAAAATTCACCCCGGGGATCACTTCTGTGGCTCTGCTCGAAAGTGGCACAGGAAAATAATTTTCTTGGGTGGTGAAAGCCAGGGTACCTTTGGCTGGACTTATATAGGCCCTAGGGCCAATAGCCTAGTACCTACCTATGAACCTAAATGTGAGTCAGACCTGTGGACCTGTTGCAAACATCTGGACAGTGGAGAGTTATAGTGTCCTGCTATTCAAGACCACATCTCCCTAAGACCGCATGTGGAAACCTTGAAAATGTATGTTACAGGATAAGAATATGTACATATAATGTGAAACTATATGTTTGCATCTACATCAGCAACAACACCCACATTGACCTCATTTCCCTGTGTCTGCTAGATTTCACCATGCATACATCAATAACTGAACAAGTTGTGTAATGTATAATGTTGTGTGCTCATTCATGGACAGGGTAAATTGATTTTGATCACAGGTTTGCCCATGCAAATGCAAACAGACAACTATGCTTAAAATGGATAGTGTTGTCAAATAGACAGGCTAATAAGCAGTTATCTGACTGCTAGGCTACAAGCCACAGATGACAGTAAGAAGCAATGTGTCTCTGCAGGCCTCCCAAGCTGTTCTTCACTGGGCTTGGTTAGATCATATAGGATTATTTCATCTGCAGCCATATGTAAAGCAGAGTTGAGCTGTGGCGCATGCATTAAGTAGTGTGTTCTGTAGTCTGTAAAACTAGAAAGGTTGGTGTTCTAATCTCACTCTACCCCACTTGGGTGTGTGTGTGTGTTTGTGTGTGTGTGTGTGTGTGTGTGTGTGTGTGTGTGTGTGTGTGTGTGTGTGTGCGTGTGTGTCTGTGTGTGTGTGTGTGTGCATCCCCTTACAGAGCAAGTATGAATCCCACAATGAGTTCCAAACTGCCATAGTTTTGCACTGTTTTGTGCCTTCCAGTTGATGCAGCCCTCCAAAGTCTTGTCCTCCACAAGGCCTGCTGATGTCATCTACCATAAGATTATCTAAACTCATGTTAAGGTCAGACTTGAGTTGTGGCATGTGCATTAAGTACTGTGTTCTGTAGTCTGTAAAACTAGAGAGGTAGGGGTTCTAATCTCACTCCTGCCCACTTTGTGTGTGTATGTGGGCATCTGTCTACAGAACAAGTTTGAATTTCCAAGCTGACCTGGTTTTTAACTGTTTTGGGCCTTGCAGTGGATGCAGCCCTCCAAAGTCTTATCCTCCACAAGGCCTGCTGATGTTTTCTAACATAAGATTACCTAAAGGCATGTTAATGTCACATGTGAGCAGTGACATGTGTGATGAGTTCTGCATTCTGCAGTCTGTAAATGTAGATAAGTAGGGTTTTTATTCTCAATGCAGCCAACTTTCTGTGTGTGCTATTCAGTGTTATGTAAATGTAGACAAATAGTGGTACTGTTCTCACTGCAGCCAATTTGGTTTGTAGGTTGTTAGTGTGGGCATTTTAAATCAGCATATGGGAAGCTGTTCACTACTCTTCAACAGACACTGCTAATTTCATTAGCAATAGATTATTGCTTGTGTATATGTCAAAACAAGCCATGGTTATGCAGTGGCCTGACAGATGCATACCTGTAAGTTGTTATTAGTTTTATGGTGTTATTATAAGGAAAAACATTACATGACAGTGTGGGATAACATGGTGGATTTAGTACACTGCTTTGCCAGACATATGGTACTCGCCTGAGCCATAATCTTGTTATTAGTCAGGGTCACAACAGCAGACTTACAAGTATGACAGTGTACATCTTCAGCAAAGTAAGGGTCACGCTGCTACACCCTCAGGGTTAACAGCATTAAACACACTCTCTGTAGGCACTCTTTGCAGTGAAGCTGAGGATGTCTGTGCATGCACAGAACACTTGTTCAAGTTTGTAGTAAGTACATTGGCCTTGCAAGGCTATAATACCTTACAAACAACCAGACAGCAAATGCATGTTTTATAAACTACTGTGGGACTACAGGTATGTGTTCCAGGAACCTAAATGTACAGTATGACATACATAAGACATGCCGGAGGGACAGGAACATCTCTCAAAAGTGGATTCTTCATTGCAATAAGCCTCTCATTCATGTCAAGCAGAGCACCTCCTGTACCCTGTTGAAGGGCAGGCTGCATGAATTGCTGTGAAACTGTTATCTAACATGGATCACTACTGCTGTGGACCTTGCTAGACCAAACTTGGACATCTATGTCACCTGACATTGAGCATTATATTGTGATGCAACAGCTATACTCCTAATCACTATCAGGTCACTACCCTAGTCACATCCTATGAACTTTGGAATCATACATGTGAAACTGAACTGATTGGTGCGATTGCTATTTAAGGTATCTGCTAGGAAAAGGCTACAACAAGCCTATAGACCCTTGCATCATCTGGGTCAAGAATGTGGATCACCAAACAGGCTGTGGCCTGTTTCCCATCTTGGGATTGGTACTAATGACTTGCTTATGGTGAGAGAATAAGCAAAGGAGCATTGTATCCCAGCAGAGCAAGGCTCCTTGATTTGTTTCACACCTCAGAATAACTGCCTAAATACTTCATCCTTCACTTTTCAGGGTCTATGTATTAGTTGCCCCTCAAGTGTTTGACAGTGCTCTGTACAGATGCAGACATCTTGAATGACATTTTTCCTGCAAAAGTGTGACTGAATTTATTCCAATACCGAGTTACATACTGGACAACTATCCTGCAGTGACAAGCACTGTCCCCCATATTTGCAAACACGATACTTGTGGCATTGACTGATATTTCAATACAACTGTCTAATCACTAACATAAGGGTCTGTTGGCATGGATATCAACTTTCCCACTGTGACCATTACCACCTTGGTGGATATGGGCATCCTGAGTCAATGTGGAAATTACCTGTTGTTTACTGACAACCAGTTCTTTCTCAAACAAACAGATATGGTATGTGAGAGATGTATTTACACAATGTCACTGGAGGCAAAACTCTCACATAAAAGAACACCTGATGTCAAGAAGGTAGTCAGTAGTACACATGCTGTACCCATCACACCCAATTCAAAGTGGACATATGCTGAGGCATTGAAATGTAACCTTCCTAAATCACAAATACCTACTAGACACACTACAGATAGCAAATACTCTCTGCACCCCCAAAAGCACTTTTTCAAAAGAACACCCACATCGACACATATAGCTTCATCTTATGGAGGCTAAACCTCTAAGCCCATAAGGCAAGCTATCACACAATCCAACACTCTAGTCATTGGAGACTGCATTGTGAGACACAATGGTGTCTCTTTTGCCAAGCTATGTAAGGACAAAGGTATAGTCAGTTGCTAATCAAGGGCTAGGATACACCACATTATGCACGCACTCAAGTCATTGGACCACAAGTAACACAAACACAACATGTGAGAGATGCAACTATATTAACAGCCTTGAATCCATGCTCTCTCAGACACCAGTCAGTACATATGACAATGATCTGGTTGACAGCATGCACACCTCACCTCCTACTCCATATAAACATCTATCAAACATTTCTACATACGCAGAATTCCTCAGCAGAAACATACCTAAACACTATAGACCTTCCAAACAACAACAGAAGCATGCTACACGTAATACTTCCTCTGATGAACACAACACACATAATAACTCTCAAACCAGTGTCTCACCTATCAAGCCCTTAAGGCAAAACACAAAACCAAACATATTAGTCATAGGTGATTTTGTTGTAAGACACACAGATGTCCCTCTCACCAGGCTGGATAAGGAGAGGATAATGGTCAGCTGTCTGTCAGGTGCCAGGATCCACCATATCACACATGCACTCATGTCTCTCACAAACAGGTACTGGTATACCTCTGTCATACTCCATGTTGGTGTGAATGACTTGAGATGTACCTGTCTGGACTACATGAAGAGAGACATTACTGAGCTCTCAGACTATGTGTCTCAGGCAGGTGTGTCCATAGTCATAAGCAGCATTTTACCATCACCTAGGATGATGCCTCAATACAAACAGAAAATGATTGGCTTCAATAATTGGCTTAGTTTCTGGTGTCATTCTAAGGGGATACTGTATCTGTCAGCATGGGATGACATGATTGACAGACCTCGATGTTTTGCCAGAGATGGTCTTCATCTATCAACCTAGGATTTCAGCTACTGGCTAAGGCTCTTGCTACCCCAACAGTGCCTTTTTTAGGCAGTGACTCAAAGACAACATTCGCAATGTAAAAACACCATTAAAAACAACTCAATGCTATGATGCTAAATGCTAAGAGTATTAACATGAAATAGCACTCACTGGAAGCAGTCCTCACCTTGGAAGACTTAGACATTTGTCCAGTCATGGTAACCTGGTTGAAGCCTGTGAACAGCACCCCAACCATACTGGGCTACACTTCCTTCCATATGTTTAAACCACAAACTGAAGGTGTGAAAACTAAAGGAGACAGTGTATTGATATTCATTAAAGATAAATAGAGATACTTCAGATGCAATTAACTCTTGGTAGGACACCTATTCAAGTCATTAACAGATACAGGACACCATTCCATGAATCAGGGCATCGACTTTGCCTAATTGAATCAACTTGAGTCTATCAAGATACATCCAAACACCATGGTTCTGGATGACTTTAACTATCCATTTATTGACTGGGTAAATTACTTGTGCTCTAGCTCACTTGCCAAAAAGTTCCTCAACTACATTAACTCCAATGCCCTGGACCAGATGGTTGACACCCCCACAAGGGGTGCCAACATCCTGGATCTGGTGCTTACCAATATGGGGGACCAGTGTAGCACCACCAGTGTGAGGTCTTCCCTAGTGAGATCTGACCAGAAATCAGTCTCAGTCAAAGTAACTATCACTCCTAACCACCCACCAGCAGCAACTACACTAAAAAAGTCTCCAAAGCAGATTATAACCTCTTACAGGATGGTATAAACACCTTTATTGCACTCCCCCAGATGGAACTGGCAACTATGCCAAGTTCTCTACCAGTGCTTTATACAAACACCTGTATAACTGCTTTGGCTCAGCCATACCTGACAGGACCAAAGCATGCTCCTTAAGGAAGAGCAAACCTGCCTGGTGGACAACTGCCATTAACAGGCTTTACAGTAAGAGGAATAAATTGCTGTCTAAGAGTGAGAGGGTACAAGCCCTAAACATGAAACACTTCCTCCTCAGCTCAAACAAGCAAATAAGACTTCTTGTGAAGTCCTCCAAAGCAAACTACGGATCCAAATTAGCTTCCTCAATTAAGGACAACCATAAGGCATTCTTTATTTAGATCCGTAACCTAAAAGGAAAGGCCCAGATTTGTGTCAAACTTGTAACTAATGATACCACATATACTGAGCCTGTGAACATAGCTAATCTGTTAGTTGGCAGGTTCTGTGAGAATTTCACTATGCTGTCCCTACCACCTGTCCTCTACCTTGTATCTCTACAAAGCAGGTCATAAACAGCCTCTCTAAGGCCAAAAACATAGAATCTATGGGACCTGATAACATACCAGGATGTGTCTGACATGGCCCCAAACAAGAATTAGCAACACCACAGGGCACTCATTTCAATCAAAGTCTAAGTTCTGGTTTCATCCCAGCTGAAAGGAACACGACCACCATTATCCTCTTGCACAAAGTTGGTGCTTCCACTGACCCAGGAAACTATAAATCTATCAGCCTGATTAGCCTTATCTGCAAGGCCATGGAGTGAATCATCATAGACCTTATCAACAAAGATATAGGCAATCTCATGACCTGACCCTACTCAGTTTGGATTTATCAAAGGGAGACCATGGTTATTAAACCTGGTGGACTTCTTTGAGACAGTCAACAAGGCCCTGAACAAGGGTAAATCTGAGCATAGAGCCGACCTAGACTTAGCCTAGGATATTGACACTACCCCCACTCAGGCGTCATTGACAAACTCACCTAGCTAGGTATCAACCCTTATATCATTACATGGGTTGGTAACTGGCTCACTGATAGAACCCATATAGTTAGAATAGGATAATCCACCTCCAACAGCAGAACTGTAATCAGTGGTGTTCCACAGGGATCAGTCCTGGGACCTCCTACTGTTTGGAATCTATTTCTCTGAAGTACAGGCTAAAACTAAAGGTCTGTGGCTGACAATGTTTGCTAATGACTGCAAACTGGAAGTGGCTGTAGAATCTCCAAATGATATCAACATCCTGCAAGAGGGTCTTACACAAATGACTGGTGCCAAAGTCATGGCCTTAAACTCACTGCAAAAAAATGTATTAACATCCCTTTCAGTAAGTGCAATGTTCCTGCTAATTACCACATCAATAACACCATAAGTATGCACTCAGTAGTGAGAGACCTGGGCACAAAGGTTGACAGCAGCCGGGTCTATATTACCATCTCAAAACAGAAATTCACTGACTCATTTACATTGACACATATACTTCAAACAAAACATTAACTGAAACATGGAAATGTTGAACTACAAAATATTGAAATGGCGTAGTTGGCCAATATCGTGTGCCTGGTTTCTTAGTGAACAACTAAACTAAAAAACTGACACCTAACCATGTAACGTGAAATGTATAACATGTAATACAAACAAAAGTGCAAATGGTGATATTCCCTATAAAGTACATAAATAAAGTGATGCTAAACTAAATTAATGAATGTTGGTGTGGATGATGCATTTGACAAAGATGATACAAATCGTTACAATTTCAAAAGCATAGCAACCACAGTCAGGAAGTCTTGTGAGGTGTGCTTATGTTACTCATCATACCTTTATTTTAGTTGTACATTTCTTTAAGATTATGTATATATCGGTACCAGTGGTGTGACATCATATGCAGCACTAGCGCAAGTTGGCAAACTATGATAGTTCGAAATTATTTTTTTCAATGTTTGTTTTGTAATTAGTACACTACGATGAATACATGTCGATGTAAACTTAGTTGGTGAATTTCTGTTTCGAGATGGTAATATAGACCCCAGCAGCCTTACCTTTGATCACCATGTCTCCACAGTGGTAAGGAGTGCATTCTGTATTGCTCATCTCATACGTAAGGGCATTGCATCCAGAAAAAAAGAAGTTATAACCTCCCTGTACTCTTCCCTCATCAGGCCAATAATTGAGTACAACTCTCCTTTTGGTATGTACATTTACAAACACCTGAAGCAATTGGAGAAACCAGAGAGGTTCCTCACAAGGAAAATCAAAGGTCTTCAGCATGTGTCCTATGTGGATCATCTGAAATCGCTACCACTTTACTCTGTTTCATACAGACTACACAGAGGTAAGCTATGCCTTGCATATAAGATGATCTTTGACCCTGTTTTATTGGAAATGCTGCATAAACACAACTCAAATGGTACATGGGTAACTCACTCTAAAGACCTTAGCATGGTATGTAACATTAATAGAACCTACTGGATGGACAATTTGTCTTCCAGAGGTTACCACACCTTTGGAGTGGCCTCCAACTTCATGTCAAACAGAATGCCTCATTGTCTCTCTTCAAATGCAATGTGGACAATTGGATGGGTAACCATAAATTCCCTCCGGGGGAGTCCACTCGTGTCCCTTTTGGACAGGGGGAATTGGTGCTGATCATGGAAATAAGGATAGAACATGGCTAGGCTTGTAAGGGCTCTAGTGCCATTAGCCTAGTAACTTCCTATGATCCTATGATATGACTCAGTCATAGTGCATGTGGGAGTACATGACCTAAGACATACGGTTATACCTCCCTAGACTATATTTACAGAGACATCTTGGAGCTCCGAAAATATGTGTCCCAGGCTGGTATGAGCCTAGCATTGAGCAGCCTTTCACCTTCTCCAAGGATAATGCCACAGTATGAACAAAGATTATTGACTTTAATAATTGTCTTCGTTTTTGATGTTATTCTAAGGGGGTGCATTATTTGCCAGCATGGAAGGAGATTGTCAACAGACCAGGCTACTTTGGCAGGGATGGTCTGCACCTTTCCCCTCTAGGCTTTCCAATATTAGATAAAACATTGTCCTCCCCATAGTGCCTTTTGTAGGCAATGCCAATCTGAAACTACTTCCAACATAGCAAATCTAAACCAAGAAAATCTGAAGGTATTAGAGCTAAATGGTAGAAGTCTATACAAAAAGCTCCACTCCATAAAAGCTGTCTTGACCCTACAGAATGTTGACATCTGTGTGGTCACTGACACATGGCTTAAAGTCATGAAGAGCACATCAGCAGTGCAAGGTTATTATAATTTCCACACATTTATACCAGTTTCTACACAGGCAGGGACTAAAGGTGGAGGTGTCTCTATGTACATCAAAACTAAATATACTTAAAGGCTGGTCAAATATGACAATGCACTTGAACTGCTCCATGTTCAAATCACCACAGGCAAAATCCAATACCACTTCCAAGCAAGCTATAGGCCCACATCTATGACCCAGGAAATCCATACCATGTATTTCAATTTATTAGAAACACTAACCATCCAACACAATACCATATTCATCTGTGACTTTAATTACCCCACTATTAACTGGGAATCCTGTACAACACCAAACATACAGGTACAGAGATTCTTGGATTTTGTAAACCCAAACTCTCTGGATCAGATTGTCAATATACCAACCAGGGGTCCAACCATACTGGATATGGTCCTCACCAATATCAACCTTGGATCCCAGGAACTACCGCTCCATCATTCTGACAAGCCTGATCTGCAAGGCCATGGAACGGATTATCATGGAACTTATAAACAAAGACATTGGCAACCTTCAAACACTGGACCCCATGCAGTTTGGGTTCGTGAAGGGCTGATCTTGTCTGATAAACCTGATTGACTTCTTCAAATCAGTCTCCAGAGCACTGGACAAGGGTAAGGTGGTCCACACAGCCTATCTGGACCTCGCCAAGGGCTTCTACACTATCCCCCACTCTGGAATCATAGATAAACTTACTAAGCTGGGCATTAATCCCTACATCATTTGATGGGTTGCCAACTGACTTACTGACAGAACCCAGACTGTAAAAGTAGCTGAATCCAAATCCAGCTCCAGACAAATGACAAGTGGAGTACCTCAGGGTTCAGTCCTGGGACCACTCTTGTTTGGCGTCTACTTCTCTGAAGTACAGGCCATCACTAAGGGACTCTGGCTAACAAAGTTCGCAGATGACTGCAAACTGGGAGCCATTATTGAATCCCCAAATTATGTGGATATTCTACAAAAGCACCTTACAGAAACAGATGGTTGGTGCCAGAGCCATGGGCTCAAGGTCAATGCCAAGAAATGTATAGTTATCCCCTTTGGAAAAAAAACATGTACCCATGAATTACCTCATAGGTGGCAGTACACTAAACAATGAAAGTGTGATAAGAGACTTAGGGACACAGTTGGACAGTGGTCTCACCTTCAATAACCACATCACCACAACAGTCAGGAAATCCTTCTATGTGGCACACCTCATCACTAAGGGCTTTCCATCCAGAAAAAAGGAGGTCATTGTCTCACTGTACTCATCCCTCATTAGACCCATTATAGAATACAATGCCCCATTTGGTATCTACCTCTCATGACATCTGCAACAACTGGAAAGGCCACAGATATACCTCACTAAAAGAATCACAGGCCTAAAGCAGATGCCTTATGCTGACCGTCTAAAAAAATTCCACCTATACTCTGCCACATATCGTCTACTCAGAGGCGATCTCTGCTTAACATACAAGCCCATGTCAAATCCAGAGCTGTTGGACATGCTACACTTAAAGAAATTCCAA
Organism: Protopterus annectens; assembly: GCF_019279795.1. Classification (NCBI taxonomy): domain Eukaryota; kingdom Metazoa; phylum Chordata; order Ceratodontiformes; family Protopteridae; genus Protopterus; species Protopterus annectens. Next base: position 678,501,341 of record NC_056751.1, on the reverse strand, counting down.
TCCCTCAGAGACACACGCTCCAGAGATCTAAATCTTGTCATCACAATGAACAAAACATGCTGGAGGGGTAGGTTATTGATCCAGAGACTCCGCAGACTCTGGAATAGACTGCTCATGCATGTCAAGCTGAGCGCCTCTTTGGCCTCTTCAAAAGGAACCTTGATGATTGGATGGAAGATAGGAAATTCACCCCTGGGATCATGTCAGTCACCCTGTTAGACAGGGGTCCAGGGAAATAAATACTGTGGGAAGAAATAGCCAGGGAATTGTTATGGCTAGGCTTGTATAGGCCCTAGGGCTGATAGCCTAGTACCAACCTATGAACCTATATGGTAGAATGATGTGCACCCCCTACTGTAATTTCTTCCCTGGTGAGGTCCAAACACAAATTGGTCTCCTTTGAAGTAAAAATAAAACCTGGACCCCCAGCTAAACATGGAATATTCAGGAAGTACTGTAAGGCTAACTTCCAGCTATTATGTGATAACTTGGCAAAATTTCAAGACCTCATAAACCCTGATAAACCCTGAGAACACAGCAGCCTATGCAGAAATGTTCACAGGAACCCTGTATGAGCATGTTAATAGCTGCATAGAGGCAGCCGTACCCACCAAGGAAAAGTACAGAACTAACTCAAAATCAAGCCACCCTGGTGGAATCACAGAATCAATAGGCTGTATAACAGAAGGAAGAAATCATGGCAAAAATTAGGAGGTGCAGCACACAGCAGGATAAAAGCACTGTTATCAAACAAAACCAAAAATCAGAGGACAAATAAAGTCTACCAAAGCAAAATTTGAGGTAAGTTTGGCCTCCCAGGCCAAGGACAACCACAAAGCATACTTTAGCTATGTCTGCAACCTTAAAGACAATACACAGTTGTGTGCAGACCTCATTGCAAATGGAACCACCTATAATGAGCCAGGAGATATAGCAAGCCTCCTGGCTGATCAATCCAGCCTTCTCTCAGGAAATACCATCAAATATAAGCCCCACTACTATCACTAGGGAACAGGTCCTTAATGCTCTCTCCAAGACCAAGTTCACTACATCAATGGACCCAGACAATATCCCAGGATGCCTTTAAATAGCATTTAATTAAACTGTAGTTGCCATAATACTGCTACACATGTGTGCAAGCCTGCACTGCATTTGAATTGTATATACTGCTGTTTTAGCTGCTTTTCTGTAAAAAAAAAAAAAAAAAAATTCTAAGCTTGTTTCCTGCCTTTCCTGTAACTAGTGTAGTCCACTAGAACAGTTTGTAAGCTTCTGAGCCCCCCAAGCCTTTCTGTGTTGTAGGGAAGCCTTCTAGCTTATCAGTGGGAGTGGTGAGCACTAGGTAGCCTATCTACCACAAGAGGAGTGGCTCCTGACCCAGACCTTGTACCTTATTGCCCGTTTGAGCAGCTTTTTTTCCCATCTCTTTCAACTTTCTGGTTTAAAAGCTGCATTTACGCTTGTTTCCCACCTTTCCTGTAACTAGTCTTGTCCAGATACAGACTTGCTGTATCCAGGACTGTTGGTAAGCATCTGACCCCCCCCCCCCAAGCCTTTCTGTGTTGGGAAGCCTTCTAGCTTATCAGTGGGAGTGGTAAGCACTAGGTAGCCTATCTTCCACGGGAAGAGTGGGTTTTGGTCCATAAATTGTAGTTTATTGGCCGGTTAGGCAGTTTTCCATCTCTTTCAACTTGCTGGCTTAAAAGCCTGCATTTGTGCTTGTTCCCCGCCTTTCCTGTAACTAGTCTAGTCCAGGTACATAATTGCTGTATCCAGGACTCTTTGTAAGCTTCTGAGTCCCCCAATCCTTTCTGTGTTGGAGGGAAGCCTTCTAGCTTATCAGTGGGGGTGGTAAGCATTAGGTAGCCTATCTACCACAAGAGGAGTGGTTCTGGCCCAGAAATTGTAGTTTATTGGCCATTTGGGCAGTTTTTCCATCTTTCTCAACTTTCTAGTTTTAAAGCCCGTGTTTGCACTTGATCCCCACCATTCCCGTAACTAGTCTAGTCCAGGTACAGATATGCTGTATCCAGGACTGTTTGTAAGCTTCTGAGCCCCCCCAAGCCTTTGTGTTGAAGTGGAGCCTTCTAGCTTATCAGTGGGAGTGGTAAGTACTAGGTAGCTTGTCTACCACACGAGGAGTGATTCTTGGCCCAGGAATTGTAGTTTATTGATCATTTGGGAAGCTGTCCATCTCTTTCAACTTTCTGGTTTAAAAGACCACATCTGCACTTGTTTCCCATCATTCCTGTAACTAACATACTGGAAAGCACTAGAAAGCCTTAAACTGATACAAGCCTTCTAGCTTAAAAGAGAGTCTTTGGAGTGATTAAGTATCAGTTTTCTGTATTTTCTTGCTGATAACTGTTTTCCGCCTAAACGCTGATTTTCCAGCATTTATTGTGATTTAAAAGCTTGTTTTTTTTCACATACTGTACTTATTTGACTGCCTGCACTTTTAAAACGTCATTTTTTTTTTATTTAAATAATTTGTTTAACTGTTGTAGGCTACACATTAAAGTATGATAGCCTTTTCTGATCGCTTGTAGTCATTTAAAGCTGTTTTAAGTGTACTTTTTATGGTTTTTGCCTTATCTTTAAAAAAAAAACAAAAACAAAAAAAAACATTTCTTGTTTCCCACCCTTCTAAGCTAGTACAGTCCAGTTTTCAGGCTAGTGCTGAATTCAGGGCTATGTTACAAGTTTCTGAGTTGCCCTTACCTTACTTGGATAGAGGGAAGTTTCTCTGTTCACCTGTGAGAGAGGGGAACTTTGAGCAGCCATCTGTCCCTGGAGCAGTGGTTCCAGCCCAGAAGTTAGTAGTTTAAAAACTGCGTTTGCACGGTTTTGTGCACCAGGCAGCACCGGTTAGCTACGGTTAAATTATTCCCGGCTCCACTAAGTCTCCTCTTCAGTTTTTCCCTTGAAACTAGTCTAACTCTCAACCTAAGCACTCAAAAAGCATCCTACAGTCCAGCACTTGCTCAGACCTAATAGCAAGCACTAATATACACCTCCAGCCTCACATAGACCTACTAAACCAGCACTGGCAAAAAATACACATAAATGCACCACATCATACTCAGAAGCTCTAAATAAAAACCTGCAAAAGCATCAGAGAACTCCAAAGCAAACACCCAAAAAACCTGCACCTCCCATCATAAACCAGACAACACATAAAACACAAAATAAATGAGCCGCACAATCACGGCCCTTAAGGCGAAATAACATATGTAACACTCTAGTAATAGGTGCATCTATAGTCAGGCACACTGACGTCCCACTCACTAGGCTGGACAAGAAGAAGGTTACTGTTAGCTGCCTGTCAGGAGCCAGAATCCGCCACATAACACAAGCACTCAGGTCACTCCAGAACAAGTACAAATATGACTCTGTGTTGCTACAGATATACGTCACTGTTATTTTACCAACTGCTATTCCAGTTTGTTGGTCTGTTTAATTGTGGATTTGCTTCATTTATGCTGCTATATGATTTCTGCAGTCGCTGAATAAATTTTACTTCTTTTATCCTAAGAAGTGGAGTTCCTGTCATTTTGTGGTCTTTATATGACTCTGTCATTGTTCATGTTGGTGTGAATGACCTGAGATGTACCTCCATGGACTACATGAAAAGAGACATTGAAGAGCTCTCTGATCATGTAGCCCAGGCAGTTATGACCTGACCCTGAGTAGCATCTTGCCCTCACCAAGAACGATACCCTCAGTATAAAGAAAAAATTATCTATTTCAAGAATTGGCTAAGCTTCTGGTGTCATTCAAAGGGGATCCAGTGTCTGTCAGCCTGGGACGACATGCTCAACAACCCGCATTGCTTCACAAGAAATCGCTTGCACCTGTCACCCCTAGGCTTTTGAATACTGGCCAAGGCTCTTGCTGCCCCCATAGTGCCTTTTTTAGGCAAGGCTCAAAAGTCAAACTGACATCCACAAACAGCACAAATAAAAAAATGAGGGTTATGCTACTCAACGCCAGGAGTTTAAATCTCAAAACAAATGCACTCGAAACACTCAGTATGGAGAATGTTGACATCTGTGCAGTAACTGAAACCTGGTTTAAGGCTCCAGAGAGCACTCCAGCACTACCTGGCTACAACTAATACCACACATTTCAGCCACTGAACACAGACCGAAACACAAAAGGAGGGGGTGTATCCATATTCATCAAGGATACCTACACCTCCAGGTTAGTGGCACAGCATGATACCTCTGAGATCATCCATGTGCAACTAACATTGGGCAAATCTGCAATGCAAATTGTGGCCTGCTACAGATCACCCTCCATGACTCAGGACCACCACTCTGCCTTTCTGTAGACACTGGAAAACATGAAGGTCCTACTGAAAACCCTGATATTGGGCGATTTCAATTACCCTACCATTAACTGGGAAAACTACTTGAGTACAAACTCTCAGGCTCAGCGCTTCCTAGAATTTATCACCTCAAATGCCCTGGATCAGCTGATAAACTCCCCTACCAGAGGTGAAAACATATTGGACCTGGTCATCACCAACATGGGCGACATGTGTTCCGCACTGGAGGTCAACCTGTCACTAGTTAGATCAGACCATAAACTAATCACTCTGGATGTCCACACCCCACCACCAGCCCCAACTAAGGAAACCACAGTGAAAAACTTTTCTAAAGCAAACTTCACCTTAAGACAGAGGTGGTAAGTTTCACAGCCCCCAGGCTAAAGGATAATGCTGCCCAAGATGCAAAATCCTTTACAAATGCACTCTATGAGCACCTACAAGGATGCATGGATCATGCCATCCCTAGCAAAACCAAGACTCACTCCCCTAAGAGAAGAAAACCAGTCTGGTGGACCCCTGCCATAAACAGGCTATGCAATGAAAGGAGGAAACTAGTTCAGAAAAAAAGCAAATCCCAAGAAGGAAAGACATCCCTGATCAGTATCAGTAGGAAACTAAGGTCCCACATAAAATCATCCAAGGCTAACTTCGAAAGAAAAATAGCTAAGTATTCGAAAGATAACCACAAAGCCTTCTTTAGCTATATCAAGAATCTAAGTGGCAACTCGCAGATATGCTCTGAGCTAGTGCAAAATAGCACAAAATATACCGAACCTACTGATATTGCCAACATCCTGGCAGATAGATTCAGTGCAAACTTCACCCCCCTCTCACCTCCAAAAGGGCCCACAACAATACTGGAAAAGTGTAGTGTCCCGGAAATCACAGACGCACAGGTGAAAACAGCCCCTTCAAAAGCCAAAAACACAGTGTCAGTGGGGCCAGATGGTGTCCCAGGATGCATCTTGCACGAACTACAGAACAAACTAACCCCCCACCTAAACACACCATTCAACCTCAGCCTCTCCACAGGCTACATGCCCATAGAATGGTGCACAGCAACAGTTATTCTGCTCCACAAAGGAGGGGCCACAACTGACCCTGGCAATTATCGCCCCATAAGCCTGACTAGCCTGGTCTGCAAAGCTATGGACCGCATCATCATTGAACTCATTAACAAAGACACTGGGAACCACCAAACACTTGACCTGACCCAGTTCGGCTTTGTTAAGGGCAGATCATGCCTACTAAACCTGGTTGACTTCTTTGAGACAATCACCAAGGCCATAGATGAGGGAAAGGTGGTTCAAACAGCCTACCTTGACCTCACCAAGGTGTTCGACACCATTCCTCACTCAAGTATTATAGAAAAACTCACCAGCCTGAACATAAACCCCCTACGCCACAAGATGAGTTGCCAATGGGCTTACAGACAGAACTCATGCGATAAGAATAGCAGGCTCCAGGTCCGACTCTAAACCAGTCACAAGTGGTGTCCCGCAAGGCTCGGTCCTGGGACCCCCTACTGTTCGGTATATACTTCTGAGAAGTACAGGCAAACACAGGAGGACTATGGCTAACCAAGTTCACCAATGACTGCAAACTGGAAGCCATAATTGACTCCTTGACTGACACGGACATCCTCCAAAAAGGCCTTACTGAGACGGACGCCTGGTGTCAAAGTCATGGACTCAAGCTAAATGCCAAAAAATGCATAGTCATCCCATATGGGAAAAACAAAACACCCATGAATTACCGCATAGGTGGCAGCCCCCTTAATACAGAAGAGGTAATAAGAGATCTGGGGACCCATGTAGATAGTAATCTCTCCTTTGACAATCATATTGCCAAAGTAGTTAGGAAATCCTTCTATGTGGCCCATCTAATTACTAAAGGGTTTGCATCTAGAAATAAAGAGGTTATAGTACCCCTCTACTCGTCACTCATCAGACCCATCAGAGAGTACAATGCCCCATTTGGGATGTACCTCACAAGACACTTCCAACAGCTGGAAAGACCACAAAAGTACCTCACCAAGAGGATTACTGGCCTCAAACATATGTCCTATGCAGACCGACTGAAAAAACTCCAGCTGTACTTAGTGGCATATCGCTTACTCAGAGGTGATCTCTGCCTGACTTACAAAGCCATGTCCAACTCAGAACTGATGGACATGCTCCACCTAAAGAAATCCAAGTCACTGCAAGCCACGCACTCTAGTGAGCTAAACCTCACCACAGCAATAAATAGAACATGCTTGAGGGATAGATTCCTGTCACAGAGACTCCCCATGCTTTGGAACAAAATTCCTATCTACATTAGGCAGAGCCCCTCACTAACACTCTTCAAGAGAAACCTTGACGAGTGGATGGGTAACAGAAAATACACCCCTGGGATCACTTCATTGGCTCTGTTTGACAGAGGTTCAGTTAATTAATCAATGGGGTGGCGAAAGCTGACACACTCTGGCTAGGCTTATAAATGCCCTCGGGCAGATAGCCTAGTACCTATCTATGAACCTATGAACCTATATTAGCACCTCTAGAATTACTATTTAACTATAGCTTCCCAACAGGCTTTGTGCCTCATTAACGGAGAACAGCAACAGTCATCCGTCTGCACAATGGTGGCCCATCTACAGACCCTGGAAACTACAGATCCAGAAGTCTCACTAGTCTTGTATGTAAGACCATGGAAAGAATTATCATGAAAATGATCAATAGAGATATAGTACACCTCCAGACACTGGACCAAACCCAGTCTGGTTTTGTCAAGGGCAGATTATGCCTATCCAACCTGGTGGACTTCTTTGAAAGGGTAACCAAAGCAATGGATGAACGAAACATGGTTCACACTGCCTGCCATGACCTGGCAAGGCATTTGACACTATACCCCAATCAGGTATTGTTGACAAACTCAAGAGGATAGGTACAAACTCGTATGTCACCCGGTGGATAGCCAACTGGCTCACAGACAGGACCCAAGACTTTAGAATTAGGGAGTCCACCTCTACAAAGAGGCCAGTCCCAAGTGGACTTCCTCATGAATCAGTCCTTGGTCCATTCCTTTTTGGAATTTACTTCACTGAAGTCAAGGCCATTATCAGTGGTCTCTGGCTGACTAAATTTGCTGATGATTGCAAATTGGGAGCTGTAACTGAATCCCACACTGACACAAAAGTTCACCAGGAGAGGCTGACACAGATCTCTCATCTCAAAACTGGTGTAACCAGTCAGGAGGAGAAGGTAACCTCACACAACACAATTCCAGTATCACATAGTCCCACCACATCAGCGAACCAAACACATAAATACACAAAAACATACTCGGAGGCTCTAAATAAAAATCTACCTAAGCAACAGAGACCTCCAAAGCAGACATCCAAGCAAACGCTACCTCAAAACAAAGCACACACAACACATAAACCACAAAGTCAGTGTGCCAAGCAGCCACAGCCCTTAAGGCTGAATAACACACCTGATACACTTGTAATAGGTAACTCTATTGTCAGACACACTGATGTCCCGCTCACCAGGCTGAATAAAGAGAAGGTCACGGTGAGCTGCCTGTCGGGTGCTAGGATCCGCCACATAACGCAAGCACTCAGGTCACTCCAAAGCAAATACAAATATGACTCAGTCATTGTACATGCTGGTGTGAATGACCTGAGACGTACCTCCCTGGACTACATGAAAAGAGACATAGAGGAGCTCTCTGATCATGTAGCCCAGGCTGGTATGACCCTGACCTTGAGCAGCATCTTACCCTCACCTAGAATAATGCCACAGTACAAAGACAAAATGATTGATTTTAACAACTGGCTAAAATTTTGGTGTCATTCAAAGGGGATCCAGTGTCTGTCAGCCTGGGATGACATGCTCGACAAGCCACGTTGCTTCGCTAGGGACGGCTTGCACCTGTGACCACTGGGCTTTGGATATTGGCAAAGGCTCTTGCCACCCCCATAGTACCTTTTTTAGGCAAGGCTCAAAAGTCAAACCCACCCCCATAGACAGCACAAGAAACAAGAAACTAAGGGTAATGCTGCTAAACGCCAGAAGTCTTAACCTCAAGATACACGCACTCGAAGCTCTCCTCAGTATGGAGAACATCACTATCTGTGCAGTGACAGAAACCTGGTTCAAGGCTCCAGAGAGCACCCCAGCACTACCAGGCTATACCTCATATCATGCTTTTCAGCCCCAAAACCTGGACCGAACCACAAAAGGAGGGGGAGTTTCCAAATTTATCAAGGATATCCACACCTCCAGGTTAGTGGCATTGCACGAAGTATCGGAGACCATCCATGTGCAAATAACAGTGGGCAAGACTGCTTTTCAGTTTATAGCATCCTACAGACCACCCTCTCAAAGTCAGGAATCCCACTCAGCTTTCCTGAAAACATTGAAGAACATGAAGATCTCTCCAAACACCATTATATTGGGCGACTTCAACTACCCAAACATTGACTGGAAGCACTACTCAAGCCCCAGCACCTTAGCCCAAAGGTTCCTGGAAATTATAAACTCAAATGCTATGGAACAACTAGTCACCACTCCCACAAGAGGGGACAACATACTAGACCTGATCATTACCAACATAGGGACTCTATGCTCCACACCAGAAGTATATCCCTCATTGGTAAGATCAGACCATAAATTAATTTCACTGGATGTCCACATCCCGACCCCACCCCCAGCCCAGAAAACCACAATGAAAAACTTCTCAAAAGTGAACTTCTCACTTCTCAAAACCAAAGTGGAATCCTTCAAGGCCCCAGGGCCAGTGGAAACTACGGCCCAAACTGCAGAATCCTATATAAACGCATTCTACGGACATCTCCAGGAATGCATGGATCATGCTATCCCAAACAAAACCAAGACCCAATCATCCAAAGGCAGGCATCCAGTCTGGTGGACCCCTGCCATAAATAAACTGTACAACAGAAGGAGGAAGCTACTACATGATAGAGCAAAATCCCTAATAGGGAAGGCATCTCTGATCAGTACTAGCAAAAAATTACGATCCCTCATAAAATCCTCCAAGGCCAGCTTCGAGAGAAAAATTGCACAGGACACCAAAGACAATCATAAGGCTTTTTTCAGTTATGTTAGAAACCTGGGATGCAACTCTGAGTTGATTCCAAACAACAAAAAATACACTGAACCCACAGACATCGCCAATATCCTGGCAGACAGGTTCAGTGCAAACTCCCCCCCCCCTCCCCCCCAAAAGAGCAAGTATCTATCCCGGCAGAGGGCTGCCTCCCAAACATCTCTGATGCTCAGGTGAAGGCTGCCCTCTCCAAAGCAAAAAACACTTCTTCCATGGGACCAGATGGCGTCCCAGGTTGTGTCCTACATGAACTCCAAGAGGAACTAATCCCTCAAATAAAACAGCTATACAATCTCAGCCTGACTACAGGATATGTGCCCACAGAATGGCGTACAGCAACAGTGGTCCAACTCCACAAAGGTGGAGCCTCTATGCACCCTGGAAACTATGGCCCCATAAGCCTGACTAGCTTAGTCTGCAAGGCTATGGAGAGGATCATCATGGAGCTCATAAACAAAGACATTGGGGACCTACAGACACTAGATCCTACCCAGTTCGGCTTTGTCAAGGGCAGATCCTGCCTTTTGAACCTGGTTGACTTCTTCGAAACAGTCACCAAAGCCATAGATGAAGGGAAGGTAGTCCACACAGCCTATATGGACCTTGCAAAGGCATTTGACACAATGCCCCACTCAGGCATCATAGATAAGCTATCCAGCTTAAATATAAACCCCTATGTCACAAGATGGGTCGCAAACTGGCTCAATGACAGAACCCACAGAGTGAGAGTTGCTGGAGCCATGTCAGACTCGAAACCGGTCACAAGTGGCGTCCCACAGGGTTCTGTTCTGGGACCACTTTTGTTCGGTATATACTTTTCCGAGGTACAGGCAAACGTGGGAGGACTATGGCTCACCAAGTTTGCAGACGACTGCAAACTGGGCGCCATAATCAACTCTCCAGATGACACAAACATCCTTCAAAAAGGTCTCACAGAGACAGATAACTGGTGCCAGCACCATGGTTTAAAGCTAAATGCCAAAAAATGTATAGTCATACCCTTTGGCAAAAACAATGTGCCCACAAATTACCACATAGGCAGAAACCCATTAAGTACAGAGAAAGTTATTAGGGACCTGGGGACCCAAGTTGATAGCAATCTCTCCTTTGAAAACCACATTGCCAAAGTGGTTAGAAAGACCTTCTACATAGCCCACCTCATCACGAAGGGTTTCACATCTAGATCAAGAGAGGTAATCGTGCCCCTTTATTCATCCCTCAGCAGGCCCATCATAGAATACAATTCCCCTTTTGGGATGTACCTTACCCGACACCTGCAGCAATTAGAAAGACCCCAAAAGTATCTCACCAAAAGGATCAAGGGTCTCAAACAGATGCCATATGCTGCTCGGTTAAAAAAACTTCAGCTCTACTCAGTTGCATACCGCTTACTTCGAGGCGATCTATGCCTGACATACAAAGCTATGTCAAATCCAGAATTAATGGACATGCTCCACCTCAGTAAATCTAAATCCCTTAGAGCCACACGCTCAAGGGACTTGAGCCTCAGCACATAAATAAATAGAACTTGCTGGAGGGACAGGTTCATAACCCAGAGGCTCCCTTCACTCTGGAATAGAATTCCAGTTCATGTGAGGCAGAGCACCTCACTGAATCTCTTCAAGAAGAATCTCGATAGGTGGATGGGGGATCGTAGGTTTGTCCCAGGGATTACTCCCATGTCACTATTAGACAGAGGCACAGTAAACTAAACCTTAAAAAGGGCACAGTATACTCAAATCAAGGGGTGGCGTAAGCCATACAGAATCGGGCTAGGCTTATAATTGCCCCAGGGCAGATAGCCTAGTATGAACCTATGAACCTATATACAACTGGTATCAAAGCCATGGACTAAGTTTAATGCCAAAAAATGCATAATACTATACATTGGGAAGTCATCCATCCCTGGTAACTATCATACTGACAACACACCTCTAACAGTTGACCCACTAGTCAGGGACTTAGGGACACACATAGATAGTAATCCACCCTTTAACTTTCACGTGTCTACATTGCTGAGGGAATCATTCTATGTTGCACAACTTATAAACAAAGGTATGGCATCTAAGTCCAAGGGAGTCATTGTTCCACTGTCTTCAGCATTCATCAGAGCTATCATTTATTACAATACCTGTTTGGTATGTACCTAACCAGGCATACCCAACAATTAGAACGTCCACAGAGCTTCTTCACTAAACCAATGCAGGCATAAGTAAAACGTCTTGTGTATAGTGTGTCAAGGCCTTATCAATGTATTCTGTCTTCTACAGGCTTTTGAGGGGAGATATATGCCTGGCATACAGGACATTGTCATACCCCGCACTGGACCTCATGTATATCCACAAAACAAATAGCATCAGAAATACCTGTTCTACAGACTTACTCCTTGCCTGTGATATAAATAGGACGTGCTGGGGTGACAGGTATGTATCCCTCAGACCACCTCCTCTATGGAATAGGCTCCCCATCCATGTGAAGTAGAGTTCCTCTCTAACCCAAATCAAGTGCAACTTGGACAAGTGGATGGGGAACAGGAAATGCTTCCCTGGTTTGGGATCTATGTCTGTGATGGACACAGGCAAACAGCCTAACAGGTAAATGGTTCATCTCCCAGGTCCCTGCTTATAAATATTTCATCTCCCAAACCCCTGCTTACATTTATCAAGGGTATCAGACCTTTTCAGAGGTTTGGGATGCATGGCTAGGCTTAAAGAAGCCCGTGCGTTTGTTAGCCTAGTACACACCTATGAACCTATGAACCCATGAACCCACACTGTATTACCATTCTGATGACATATGTCTTCTGTTCTGACATTCAATCCTGTGCTTTGACGTTGTTGGTTTGATTATAGATGTGCACCCATAGGTGTGTACTACACAATCCTGAAAGTGAAGCGCAAATACTTTCACAAGAGACATATCATTGTGTGACTCCACAACCTGTATAACAGCATCCATTGTAATGTACACAAATTACTATGCTATCCACAGTATAAATGGCAAACTACAATAGCCCTAAATGAGCAGTGCAAGTACCATGTCAACAGCACCAGTGGCTGAAAGGAATTCATACTAATGTAGATCGTCACTCTGTGCATCAGACACACAGCTTTATTTCCCTGCATCCCTGAGAAAGATGACAAGGATGTGGCGCAGATATCATCACTAGTACAGGGTGTTGTGTGGGGGTACAGGAGGCCTAGGCTAACCCAATATGTTGATATGCGTGTGTGTGAGTCAGGAAGGGAAGCAGGCAAGATGGAACATAGAGATGTGGTGTGTGTGTCTGTAGGTCACCTGATTTTGACAGTGGTGTGTAAGTGTTTGCATGAACACAGCCAAGCTTAGTGCTAGTCCTATGTGTCTGTATGTTGGACAGCTGTGAGCTGTGCATGATAGAGCTGACAGTTCATTGTCTCTGCCCCCGAACATGAGAACTGGCTCTGCCAGGAGTTACACTGGCACCTCCATGCCCAGGGTCAGATGCTGTGCTACTATCTGAGAGTGACTCGTGTCCACTGGGCATGTGTCCTCCACAGTAACACCCAGGATCATGAGCCCATGGCCTGCTATGTCTTGGCATAGACAGCACTCTCCCTTCTGGAGCACTGGGTGTACTGCTACTATGAGAGTGTGATTGGGCATGACCACTTTGGCTGTCAGCAGATGTAGCTGCTGACCTGTGCCCATGAGGCCAGCGCTCAATTCCAGTCAGATGTTTCATCAAAGACAATGTGTGTTGCAAGACAGATAGTGTGGGATCTGTCTCGGACCTACCTCTTTCCACTATATCAGTCAACCGATTCAGGGTATCAACAACATGGTAGAGGCAGTCACGGAATTCAGACTGTGATGCATCCATTACCCTGAGCATTTGTTGGGAGTTCCTTTCTGAATGTGCCTGTGCCTCTATGATGACCCTAACCATACACTGAGTGACACATGATGAAACACCTGCAACAGGTGGGGGAGGGAGAGCACCCCTATCAATCCGTGTGGAACTTCACCAGCAGTTTGGCTATGGCCAGTGTCAACAGTCACTGAAGCCACAGTAGCCACACTACCCTGTTCAGTGTCCTCACCCTCTGACTGTCCAATATCTGTAGCCTCAGGGGACTGGGTAAGCATAGGCATACTGGCTGTGTACAGTGATAATGAGGGTGGATGAGGGATGTCAGCCTTTGTGTCTGTTTCAGCCTCTGCAACCCCCAGCTGTGCCTCAATTTGGCAACCATCATCATCATCATCAGAGTCTGAAGAGACACTGACATTAGGTGGTGTAGGGGCAAAGACCAACCTCCCTGGTCACCTGTGATAAAAAGGAAAAAGCAATACATTAATACTTTTACTACTATAGTGTAATATATGTTAAGCTATATACACTGCTGTCACTATTACAAACTTGTACACCTCCCAACCTCACAAAGTAGGACATCTGGACATCTGGACATTATTTTCTAACCCCAATCTGTAATTAATTGGAAATAATTATTCAGTAAACAAGAATTCTATAATCAAAAAATAAATTATGTACACTGTGGACATTCTGCAAAACTTTGTACAGTTGCCATTTATCTCAATCATTAATGTCCTGACAATAGTTTTCAAGGTAATTACTATAGTCATACCTACAAGGCAGAAGTATGTCTAAACTGTGGACATTCAGAGAATATCAGTGCAGTGGACAATCTTGCGGACAGTACACCAATCCAGCCAGCAGGCCTGGGATGACACTTTAGCGAATACATTGAACTATATCGACATCTCTGATGAAACAGTTTTCTGCTTACCAGAAGCAGGAGCACTGCCTCATCCAATTCCTGACAGTCATGAAAAAAGTTGAGAGAGGTATTAGCAACTACACCACATGTTACAATATAACAGGGGTTAATACATCCAAATATGTCATATCTGCAGTAACTGCAGGGTTAAAAGGCATGTGGGTGACAATCTTCACATATGCATAAAACTGCAGCTAACTTATTCCCCCCACAAAAAAGACACCTGATAGCCACATAAAGCTATATACACCTTGACAGGATGAATTCAACAATATTCTACTGCTGATATAACTAAGCATACCTGGAAGCTCCTCTTGAGAGGAATGGTTGGCACCCACATCCACAAAACATTGGCTGGTGGATGCCTGGAAGCTGTCCTGTGTAGCAAGGTTTGTCAGGAATTCTTCTGTGGCTGTGAGGGGAGGTTCTAATGATCCCTAGCCATGTCACCTGCACGTCTCCTTGCTGTGTTAAACATATCAGTGGCACCATGTTGCACCTGCTCGTAGGTACGATTTTGATGACACACTGCACTGAAGTTATGCACCAGTTCATCCCACAGGGCTGGACATTCTGACCTGTTTGCCCTCCCTTGGGACAGCATGACCTGGTAATGTTGTCACAACTACTCAATGATGAGGTAATGTTCCACCTCAGAAAATGTGACCTCTGATGTGCATTCATAATGTTTCCTGAAATAGATAGAAATGAGAACACGTGTAAGGATCACATGCGTACGAGTAAATTATATAGAGATAAAGGAAGGCTATAGGTATTCAACACATGATTACACATCTAATTTTCAAGTGTGTCAAACATACAAAGGGTGTGGATGCAACTAGGACAGTCGCAATAGTGACATATTCCTGTTTGTGCGATGACAGATACTCATGTTTGCTTACATACCCAACACAGCAGTCCATTGTAGTGTACCCCATAGCAGGAAATATCCCCCCAAAAAATGAAATATAAACAATAGTACCAACAAAACAGCAGCTTACTTTTGCAACTGCTGTCAAAGAAAGTACCCGGGAGACCTGTGTACCTAGTTGTCAGGGAGCATTATTCCCTTGGTGTAATCCTCTTCTTCTTTCTGCTTTTTCCCGGTTAGGGGTTGCCACAGCGGATCACCTGTCTGCTCATGATTGGCAGTGGAGTTTTACAGTATCGAGTTTCCAGCCCAGTGCCCAACCTTCCACAGAAGGCACACACATGCACACACTCACACCTAGGGCCAATTTAGAGTGTCCAATTCACCTACAGCATGTCTTTGGGATGTGGGAAGAAACCGGAGCACCCGGAGGAAACCCACATGATCACAGGGAGGACATGCAGACTCCACACAGAAGGCACCCCAGCCAAGAATCGAACCAGAGAACTTCTTGCTGTGAGGCTGCAATGCTAACCACTGCACCACCATGGCCGCCCACCCTTGGTGTACTCTACATCCTCTTTATGTCTAACAGGGCTGGAAATTAGTGCCATGTCATCAGTACAATTCTAACAAAGGCTTATTGATGTAATCCCAATTCTTCCTAAGTATATTCAAACGGTTCACTACATAATCTCGAAATTTTGAAATATCGAATTTCAAAATCTCAAGACCATATAGCTGAAACCCCTAAATACAGAAAGACCAGAAGCGTGAATTTCAAAATCCCGAACACTACACTAAACATACACCACACACATACATATACACACACCTTCTCCCAAAACACAAACACACAAACCTACAGTACATACAACAGGGGCCCCCTGCACCCCCCACACCACCCCCTATTTAAATATTCTAACTCCAAGGTCCCACTACACAGACAAACACACGAAAACATTACCACACACCTACATTCCCCTCACACAAACACTTCACAGTCACAACACACACTTACACACACACACACTAAAGCCACTAACCAACACACTTAAACATAGATACTTACCTAACCTTCAACCTATCCATTCACAAACCGCAACACCAGAAGCGCTACTTCAACATCTTTGAACTTCGGGATCTTGAAATTCGCACTTCTGGTCTTTCAGTATTTAGGGGTTTCAGCTATATGGTCTCGAGATTTTGAAATTCGATATTTCAAAATTTCGAGATTATGTAGTGAGCCCATTCAAGCATATGCATCCTGTTGGAAACAAAATAGATACATACCTGATGGAGTACAATACTCCTCTCTTTAAAGATACTGCTGTGCAAGAAATGTGTTAACGAGTTAGATATAAGACATAACTCACATCCACACTGGTTTGCTTAGCTAGAAATCTGCCTTTTTATGCTGGTTCTCATTAGCAGTTGATTGCATATGAACCAATCTATGCTTCAGAAATGCCAAATGCAACCCCCACAGCTGGGTTGCAGTTTAATCAGCCAATCCCATGCAACTACTCAATAAGATATAAGCCATCTATATAGACCTCATACCCTTTATTATGTGTTGGGGTGGAAATTTGTGGGGTAAAGATACAACATCAGCACAGAGATAATGTTTATTGCAGCTACTTTTTACATACAGATGTGTGTGCTACAGGCTGAAGCTGATGCTACTGCTGCTGGCAATAGGCATAGACAGAGGGGGTGAAGACTTTGCAGGGCAAAAACAAAGAATAGTAACTGTAGGACCTGTAGCAGCCTTGATTAACAGCCAGAGACAGATTAAGGGAACTCATCCCACTATAAATTAAGGTATGTGTTTAAGACAAGTATGTTAGCCAAAGGTATCATTAACAGAGTACCTCACCAAGAGGATCACTGGCCTCAAACATATGCCCTATGCAGCTCGACTGAAGAAAGTCCAGCTGTATTCGGTTGCATACCACCTACTCAGAGGTGATCTCTGCCTGACATACAAGGCCATGTCCAACCCAGAATTGATGGACATGCTCCACCTAAAAAAAACTTATCCTCTCGAGCCACATGCTCTAGGGATCTAAACCTCACCACAACAATAAATACAAACAAGTACATAAAATAAAAAAAAATGAGTACATATAAATTAGTGAAATAATTGCATACATAGCGCCAGCATTATTTCTTATACACCTTTTGGGCAGGTTAACAGGCTGACAGGTATGTGGATATGCCTTTGGTGTTACACAGATTCAATATCCATGTCCTGTGAACCTCCCTTAGGTGCGCTACACCATTATTATGTATGGCATGCTGCTGAGGGAAGATCGTGGCTGTGTACATGGATACATTCAGTCTAGGCTCTACATGGAGCCTACATGAACTTTACTGAATCATGGGGTTTATCTGTTATTAATTTAGCTGCAGAGTAATATATCCTATTTACTTCTGTTATATAGTGCACAAATCTCTATGGACAGTCCTAATTACTGTGTTCATTTGTTTTACCAAACTTCTAACTTTTTGGGTTTTATTGACTTTCTGTAGGCTATTTCTTTCATTGATTTTAATATGTATGTCCTTCTCTATTAAATCAAGCGACTTTTCTCTTAGATAATTTTCTTCTACACTGAGGGCACATTCTTTGTTATCTATTTCCTGTGAGCATTCTATAAAAAGTTCTACAGCATCTTCTCGCATCACATTCTCTTCAATTTCAGCCTGTGTCTTCCTTTGGTCTTTCATATGGGAACTCACAGGTCTATCATCCCACAACATGGGCTGCATCAGAGTTGCCACAGTTTCCTGTTCCTCCCCTTGCTTTATAACTCCAACTGAAAGTTTACATTTGTTTCTATGGAAGGCCACAAGGTATATTCATCTGGCAACTGATCAGATGTTTCCCACACCACTGGTTTTGCCTTAATTTGGGGATCCATTGTTCTATCGTGCTGGGCTGTTTTCTGAGTTAGATTGTCTACACTAAATCCTTCACTTTGCAAGTATTCCATAACCCAGTTTCTATTTCTTCAACTTCTCCATTACTGATCATGTTTTCTACTTTTCCTCTTTGTTTTCTTATTTTTTTGTATTGTAACATTCCCCATGTCTAGAAGCCTTTACCTGTATTTCTCTTGAAATATCTTTGGTGCTGCTCTTTTTGTATTGATCAGTTATGCATTTTTCCTCAGCATAAATAGTACACCATGTTAAATGTCTTTTTCTTTCTCATGTCCATATTTCTTCTTCAGATGTCTCATGATCCTTCTGTTTCTCCTTACTCTGGGGACTCTTTGTTCCATCATGCTGTGATGTAACCCATGTTAGACTTTCTATACTAAATCCTTCACTTAACAAGTATTCCATAACTTCATCTTCTAGTTTTTAACTCCTACTTTACTAATATTTTGTTCTACATTTCCTCTTTGTGATCTCGTTTTCTGTTGTGGAATTTCCCATATCTAGATGCCTTTGTCTGTATTTTTCTTTGAATATCTTTTGGGCTGCCTTTTCTGGGTTGATTAATTTGGCTTTCTCCTTTGCATACATATTGCACCATATCAGATCTCTCTCTCTCTTTCCATATTTCTTTTTTATACCTTTCAAAAGTCTCTAGATTTTGTTCTTTATATTTATGCACTTCCTCAGCTGCTTCTTTTTCAAAATGGACTGATGGTTCTTGGTTTATATAATGATTTTTTGTAAATCTGTTGTATTAATGAACACAAATGTTTATGTGATGCTTGTGGCAGTTTTTCTTGTGGAAGTCTCTTTTTTACTCTAATTTCTCTCTTAATCTTTTTGTGCATCTTCTGTCTGGAAATTCTGGGCTTCTTGCATAATAGTGTCTTGACCTGTGGAAATTCAGATCACCTTGAACATAACATCTTTCTTAGAACCTGTCTGCTGCTGCTGTTTAAAACTACTAGTGCACGACTACTTAAGGACAACAAACATAGTTAATGATTTAATGTGACCACCATTGAGTTTAAAGCTTTGCAGGAACATAGCCTTGATAAAAGTTTACACATTATGAAAGCAGACAAGTGTACAGGGATTGTGCCTATGGAACAGGATGTGCATATTTCTAGGACTAAGGCTACATTGATTAACAATGAATACTATAGACTGGTAGGTCTTGATTTTATTAATAAACAGAAGAGAGCGATCGCTTATTGCTTGATCTAGAACACAACTGCCTTTTTCTTGAAGATTATCTTTTTATGCATGTTCCTAACCCCAGTTTAGACAAGTTATTTGGCATACCTAAAATGCACAAGGATGCTGTTAACCCTCCCTTTAGACACACCATGTCTAATAGAAAAACTAAAATGGAAAAGATTGGTGAGTACATTGTCTCAGCGCTGAACCCTGTTATGCAAGCTACTCCATTTTATTTATGTGATTCTTGGGCATTTCTCCAAGCTACTCCATTTTATTTACGTGATTCTTCGGCATTTCTCCATCAACTATTCGTGCTGGATGACCTAGACTCGAATTGGATGTAACTGAATATTGAATCTTTATATACTAACATTCCACACAAAGAAGGTCTAGCATTGATTCACTTTTTTTGACTGAACATACTACGTTCTCTATTGCTAAAATCGATACTATTCATAAACTTGCGTCCATGGTCCTGTGTAACAATTTCTTTCACTTTAATGGGAAAGCCTATCAGCAGATAAGAGGAGTTGCCGTGGGGTCAAAAATGGCCCACCATATGCTAACTTAGTTTTGAGTGCATGGGAAATGCAAATTTTGGTTCATTTCCCTGGTTTTGACAAAACTAAAATGTATTGTCATTATATTGATATCTTTTTTTCTTTAGCAGGGGTTCAGAAGTGAACTACATTCATTTATTTGGACAGCATTAATGTTCTTAGTTTTGTTATTTCAGGGTATGGTTCTGTTGTCCAGTTCCTGGACATGGAGATCACTCTGGTTGCTGACTCATTGGAATCAAATATGTTCTGCAAGAAAACTTACAGAAATAATTTTTTAGACTTCACTAGCCAGCACCTGCATTTTATGAAAGCGAACATTATTGGGGCAGTTTATTAGGCTGTCTCGCTTAGCAAGTGAGAATAATGTTTTCCTGCAAGAGTGTAATTTTCTTAAGGAGATATTTATACACAGAAACTATCCAAGACTGCTCATGGAGAACATTTCCGCTGATATTTGTTTAACAAGTACTACCAGATTCAGAGCTATCCTTAGAGTTGGCTTTGAACCTAAACAATTAAGAGACTCCAATACTGACTGTATGCTTAGATTTCCACTACCAATTAGTGTAGACATGTTTTCTATTAGAAATGTTATTTCCAAAAACTGGGACATTGTTACCAGCTGCAGAAGACTTGCTTCAGCTCTGGACAACAGCCCAAACTTTTCTTTAAAATAAAAACAAAACAAAACTCTTTGCAGGTCTTTTGAAAAGAATGATAAACCATTTTTGATTAAAGACTCAAAATAGAAACAAGCCCCCAGGTATGTTCTCTTGTGTTGGGTGTGTCACTTGTCAACACTTTCGAATAGGAGCAGATATTTTTTCAGGCACTGTAATGTTAAAGTGCTTTTTTGCAGATTCTATGACTACCAAAGCAGTAATGTTGTTTACACCGGTATATGTGGCACATGTGAGTTCTTTTATGTTGGTAAAACATACAGGAAATTATCAGACGAGATAAAAGAGCATTTAGCAGCAATCATACATAATGATGAAAGGAATGCACTAGGTAAACACAATCCACTTTTAATGGATTTCAAACTTATAATTTTATTGCACTGAAACAATTTGATTCCTATTTAGGTGATTGTGAAACTCTTTTAAAAGTGCAACAATTGAAATGGCACCTGCTTCTGAATGCTGAAGCTTCCCTAGGCATTAATGAAAACTTGAATATTAAATGTGCTTTGCAATGGTACAGGTGAACTCCAACTACTACATTACACATCTGTTTGTCAATGGCGACTGTATTGTTTTATTTTGCTACATTGCTTATACATGATGCTTAGTGGCTGTTTTTGTTTTGTTTATAAAGAGAGGCACGACAAGGATTTACTTCATTCATTGTTTTTTCTGATGAAGATCTTCTCAGGGTAAGAAACCACTTATCCCACCCCCCCTAAAAAAAAAACCTAAACCACACCATCCCTAACCCAACCAAGTGGTGGTCTGTGACCCCCACCCCCCCCAACTAAATATACCAACTCTGAGATCGCACTACAGTTGGGAAAAGGGCAATATTCACTGTCTTGCACAACAGGTTACTTCCCCTGGGAAAATCTTTGTTGTTCCGCTTGTTCGATGAAATGGTATTTTGATAATCTCATCTCGACGATCTTGTCTTCGATGATGTGGGGTTTCAGTGATTTCAGGTAGGCCCATATACATATATAAATGGGTCTACTTCAGTCAATCGAACTTTTACAAGTTCGAACTACATATGGCCAAAACCATACGTTTCAACTTGTAAAAGTTCGAAAACTGACGTAAAACCACAAAAAACAAAAAAACACAAAATTAAACGTCTATAGCAGGGGGGCTACGCCCCCTGCACCCCCACACCCCCTTACTTAAATATACCAACTCCGAGATCGCACTACATTGCAGAAATGGGAGATCTTCCCTTTCCACTCTGTATGAAGATCTCCATTCAGTCAGATCGGACTTTTATAAGTTTGAACATATGGTCACGGCCATATGTGGTTCGAACATATAAACATTCGATCGATTGAAGGGGACCCATATAAACACATATATATATATATATATATATATATATATATATATATATTTTTTTTTTTTTTTTTTTCATTTAAAATATGTAGTTTTTGTTGTATTTTCATGTTTTAAATGGAAATAGGTGACCCCCACCCCCCCAACTATATATATCAACTCCAGGGTCACACAACATTGGGGCATTGGGGAGGGGGGCAAATCCCAGGTTTTTGCCTTGAATACTGGTTATCGACCAAATGAGCTGTCGACCAAATGAATGTCGATCAAACGGTCTGTCGATCTTATGAAGTAGACCCATATATATATATATATATATATATATATATATATATATATATATGCACACATACACACACACATATATATATATATATATATATATATATATATATATATGTGTGTGTGTATATAGATAGATAGATATATAGATACACACACACACACACACACACACACACACACACACACACACACACACACACACACACACACACAGATACATATGCAGTAATATGCTGAGCTTGTTAAACTTATAAGAATTGCACACTGTTCTGTTAATATTATGATTTTGGAACTTGAGCAGAGTGGATGAGAGTTGTTGACCGCAACAGTTAGCTGAGATATATAAGTATCCTGCTTTTTTTTCAATTATTTATACAGATTATTGTTTCTAACAATTAATATATAGCACTTTTATTGTCTGCTTTTTAGTCTTCAAGTGTAGTTTATTGCTATTAACAAATCTGCACAAGTAACTGATTTGTCTGCAGTTAAAAGCATTCTGTATCTTTATAAATCTTTATCTGTTTAAAAACTTTCATTTGTTTTCTGTAGTGCTTACTGTCTGTCCCCTTATACTTGGGGGCTTTGCAGTTGCCCGCCCCTACTGTAAATCTGATCTGTGACACTCCTCCCAGTCTAGTGTCATTAGCTCATTCTACCTAATACAGAGAGAACATTTGATAAGGCCTTCTGTTTCTCCTTTTTCCCTTTCAACTCAAGTGCTCTAGGTTGCACTGCATCTGAAGTGTTTGTGTGTTTTAGCTGCTTTTCTGTATATATAGACTTCTCTGTTTCTTTAACTAAATAAGCTCTGCAAAGTTGTTTTATTGCATTCCTGCCTGTATTTCTGAGTTTTTTTGCACTTTTAAAGTTTGTTTTTGCTTAGTTTAACTGGTAGGCTACACACTCAAGTGTGCTAGCCAAATTAAAGCATTTACTGTGTTTCTGTACCTAATTTCTGCTACTCTGTGAAAAAAAAACAAAAAAACAAAAAATCCTTGTTTCCTGCCTTTACTGAACTAGAATAGTCCAGTCTTCAGGTATTGCTGATCTCTGGGCTGTGTCATAGTTCCTGTGTTGCCCGTATCCTTATTTGGATAGGGGGAAGCTTCTTTGTTCACCAGTGAGAGTGGGGAGCTCTGAGCAGCCTATCTGTCCCTTGAGGAGTGGTTCCAGCCCAGTGACCTGTAGCTTATTGGCCATTTTGGGCCATTTCCTATCTCTTCTAACCCCCTGCTTTAAAGCCAGCTTTAGCACGCTTTTGCGCTTGAAATTTAAAGTTTGTCCTGTTTGTTGCATTTACCTGTTGAGGTTACACACTCAAGTGCGCTAGCCTGTGTTACACATTTATTGCATTTTCCTGCTGTTTTTTGCAAAAAAAGAAAGAAAAACAAAAAAAAATTATCCTTGTTTCCTGCCTTTCCTGACCTAGAGTAGTCCAAATACAGGCGTTACTGTATTCTGGACTTTTGGAAAGTTCCTGTGTTGCCCATTTCCTTTCTTGGATAAAGGGGGGCTTCTTTGTTCACCAGTGGCAGTGGGGAGCTTAGAGCAGCCTATCTATCCCTGGAGGAGTGTTCCCAGCACAAGTATCTGGTAGTCTATTGGCCGTTTTGGGCCAGTTTCTAGCTCTTTCAAGTCCCCCTGTATAAAACCCGCTTTGGCGCGTTTTTTTGCGCTTGTTACTACTCAACCAAGCTCCTCATGGTCCTGCAGAGTGGTGCTAGCAGCAGAGAGGCCAAAAGAGTGACTGCTAACCTGATAAAAGTGTTTTTTTCCTGCTACTACCTGGGCGACTGTCCGATCTAGCTAAACTGCAAGTATTTCTGCTTCTTGAACTGTTTTAAACTGTTTAAAGTTGTTTTTGCACCTGCACTTTTAAAGTTTGTCCTGTTTCTTGCATTTACCTGTTGAGGCTACACACTCAAGTGCGCTAGCCTGTGTTACATATTTATTGCATTTTCCTGCTGTTTGTTGCAAAAAAAAAAAAACAAAAACAAAAAAATTATCCTTGTTTCCCGTCTTTTTTGACCTAGAGTAGTCCAAATACAGGCTTTGCTGTATTCTGGACTTTTGGAAAGTTCCTGTGTTGCCCATTTCCTTTCTTGGATAAAGGGAGGCTTCTTTGTTCACCAGTGGCAGTGTGGAGCTTAGAGCAGCCTATCTATCCCTGGAGGAGTGTTCCCAGCACAAGAATCTGGTAATCTATTGGCTGTTTTGGGCCAATTTCTAGCTCTTTCAAGTCCCCCTGTATAAAACCCGCTTTGGTGTGGTTTTTGCGCTTGTTACTACTCAGCCAGGCTCCTCGTGGTCCTGCAGAGTGGTGCTAGCAGCAGAGAGGCTAAAAGAGCGACTGCTAACCTGATAAAAGTGTTTTTTTCCTGCTACTACCTGGGCGACTGTCCGATCTAGCTAAACTGCAAGTATTTCTGCATTCTTGAACTGTTTTAAACTGTTTAAAATTGTTTTTGCACCGGCACTTTTAAAGTTTGTCCTGTTTGTTGCATTTACCTGTTGAGGCTACACACTCAAGTACACTAGCCTGTGTTACATATTTATTGCATTTTCCTGCTGTTTGTTGCAAAAAAGAAAAAAAACAAAACAAAAAAATTATCCTTGTTTCCCGTCTTTCCTGACCTAGAGTAGTCCAAATACAGGCTTTGCTGTATTCTGGACTTTTGGAAAGTTCTTGTGTTGCCCATTTCCTTTCCTGGATAAAGGGAGGCTTCTTTGTTCACCAGTGGCAGTGGGGAGCTTAGAGCAGCCTATCTATCCATGGAGGAGTGTTCCCAGTACAAGAATCTAGTAGTCTATTGGCCATTTTGGGCCAATTTCTAGCTCTTTCAAGTCCCCCTGTATAAAACCCACTTTGGAGCGTTTTTTGCGCTTGTTACTACTCAGCCAAGCTCCTCGCGGTCCTGCAGAGTGGTGCTAGCAGCAGAGAGGCTATAAGAGCGACTGCTAACCTGGTAAAAGTGTTTTTTTTTTTGCTGCTACTACCTGGGCGACTGTCCGATCTAGCTAAACTGCAAGTATTTCTGCTTCTTGAACTGTTTTAAACTGTTTAAAGTTGTTTTTGCACCTGCACTTTTAAAGTTTGCCCTGTTTGTTGCATTTACCTGTTTAGGCTACACACTCAAGTGCGCTAGCCTGTGTTACATATTTATTGCATTTTCCTGCTGTTTGTTGCAAAAAAGAAAAAAAACAAAACAAAAAAATTATCCTTGTTTCCTGTCTTTCCTGACCTAGAGTAGTCCAAATACAGGCTTTGCTGTATTCTGGACTTTTGGAAAGTTCCTGTGTTGCCCATTTCCTTTCTTGGATAAAGGGAGGGTTCTTTGCTCAGCAGTGGCAGTGGGGAGCTTAGAGCAGCCTATCTATCCCTGGAGGAGTGTTCCCAGCACAAGAATCTGGTAGTCTATTGGCCGTTTTGGGCCAATTTCTAGCTCTTTCAAGTCCCCCTGTATAAAACCCACTTTAGCTGACTTTGCAATTTTATAGCGGCATCGGGCAATGCCGCTTAATTGGGTTTAAACCATTCTCGGCTCCACAAAGTCTGCTCTTCACTTTTTCCCTTAGAACTGATCTAGTTCTCATAATAAACACCCTATTCCTACTCTAAAGCCTGGCACTTGCTCACTAAAGCAATTATATAAGTCAGCACTAAAAAATTAAAAGCACTACACCCTCACAAACTCCTCTTGAGTACCTTGTTCCCCATTGGCCCTTTTTCAGTTATAAAGGAATTCCCAGTACTATTCTAGCATGTCCAAAGGTCAGTTGTCAATCTCCTCTCCGGTCCAGCTGGTGAATCTGGGAATCTTGAGGCAATGTTACAACTGCCTCATGTACACAGACAACCCTCTCCTCCTCCCAACAAATTCCAACACATGTGAGAGATGCAATGATATAGCCAAACTGGGGGCTAAGCTCTCTCAACTCAGTACTGGCATAACCAGTCAGAAGGAGAAGGAAACCACACTCACTACAATTCCAGTCTCACATAGACCTACCACGACAGCAAACCAAACACATAAACACACAAAGACATACTCGGAGGCTCTAAATAAAAATCTGCCTAAGCAACAGAGACCTCCAAAGTAGACACCCAAGCAACCACTACCCCAAAACAAAACACGTGCAACACATAGCTCACAAAGCCAGTGTGCCGAACAGTCACAGCTCTTAAGGCTAAACAACACACCTGATACACTTGTAATAGGTGACTCTATCGTCAGGCACACTGACGTCCCGCTCACCAGGCTGAACAAGGAGAAGATCACGGTGAGCTGCCTGTCGGGCGCTGGGATCCACCACATAACACAAGCACTCAGGTCACTCCAAGGCAAGTACAAATATGACTCAGTCATTGTCCATGCTGGTATGAATGACCTGGGATGTACCTCCCTGGACTACATGAAAAGAGACATAGAAGAGCTCTCTGAGCATGTAGCCCAGGCCGGTATGACCCTGACCCTGAGTAGCATCTTACCCTCACCAAGAATGATGCCACAATATGAAGACAAGATGATCAATTTCAACAATTAGCTTAAGTATTGGTGTCATTCAAAGGGGGATCCAATGCCTGTCAGCCTGGGATGACATGCTCGACAAGCCACGATGCTTCGCTAGGGACAGCTTACACCTGTCACCCCTGGGCTTTCAGATATCGGCAAACGCTCTTGCCACCCCCATAGTGCCTTTTTTAGGCAAGGCTCAAAAGACAAACCCACCTCCATAGGTATCACAAGGGATAAGAAACTAAGAGTAATGCTACTCAATGCCAGAAGTCTAAACCTCAAGATGCATGCACTAGAAACTCTCCTTAGCATGGAAAACATCAATATCTGTGCAGTAACAGAAACCTGGTTCAAGGCTCCCGAGAGCACCCCAGCACTACCAGGTTATACCTCATACCATGTTTTTCGGCCCCAAAACTTGGACCGAACCACAAAAGGAGGGGGAGTATCGATATTCATCAAAGATACCCACACCTCCAGGTTGGTGGCACAGCACAAAGCATCAGATACTATCCACGTGCAACTAACAGTGGGTAAAACTGCCTTCCAGCAAAAGTAAATTAAGGCACCAAAGTTACACACTGGAAATCAGTCACAGTGACTGATTTCCAGTGTGTAACTTTGGTGCACAGTGACTGATTTCCAGAGTGTAACTTTGGTGCCTTAATTTACTTTTGCTGTTGTTGTGTGTTTTGGGCACCTCAGTGTACCTGCAGCCGTTTGGTTTTTTTGCATCTTCAAAACTGCCTTCCAGTTTATAGCCTGCTACAGACCATCCTCCCAAACCCAGGAACCCCCACTCTACCTTCCTGAGAACACTAGAAAATATATTATATATATATATACATTATATTGGGCAACTTCAACTACCCAAACATAGACTGGGAGCATTACTCTAGCTCCAACACCCTAGCCCAAAGGTTCCTAGAATTTATAAACTCAAATGCTATGGAACAACTTGTTACCACTCCCACAAGAGGGGAAAACATACTGGACCTGATCATCACCAACATGGGGACTCCATGCTCCAGACCGGAAGTGTATCCCTCACTGGTAAGATCAGACCATAAACTAATCTCACTAGATATTCACATCCCAACCCCAGCCCCTGCCCAGAAAGCCACAGTGAAAAACTTCTATAAAGCAAATTTCACACTTCTCAAAACCGAGGTGAAATCATTCAAAGCCCCCGGGCCTGTGGAAAATACAGCCCAGACCGCAGAATCCTTTATAAACGCATTCTATGAACACCTCCAGGAATGCATGGATCATGCAATCCCAAACAAAACCAAGACCCAATCCTCCAAAGGCAGCCGTCCTGTCTGGTGGACCCCAGCCATAAACAAACTATACCATAGAAGGAGGAAGCTACTACATGATAGAGCAAAATCCCAAAAAGGGAAGGCATCTCTGATCAGTATTAGCAAAAAACTATGGGTACTCATTAAATCGTCTAAGGCCAGTTTTGAGAGGAAAAATTGCCCAGGACACTAAGGATAATCACAAGGCTTTCTTTAGTTATATTAGGAACCTGGGTGGGAATTCCCAGATATGCTCAGAATTAGTCCAAAATGACACAAAATACACCGAACCCACAGACATTGCCAATATCCTAGCTGACAGGTTCAGCACAAACTTCTCCCTCCCTTCCCCACCAAAAGGGCAAATATCTATTCCAGCAGAGTGCTGCCCCCCTGACATCTCAGATGCTCAGGTAAGAGCCGCCCTCTCCAAAGCAAAAAACACGGCATCAATGGGACCAGACGGTGTCCTGGGCTGCATCCTACATGAACTCCAAGAAGAACTAAACCCAAACATAAAACTACTGTTCAATCTCAGCCTTACTACAGGATATGTACCCAAAGAGTGGCGTACAGCAACAGTGGTCCCTCTCCACAAAGGTGGTGCCTCAACGGATCCTGGAAACTATCGCCCCATAAGCCTGACTAGCTTGGTCTGCAAATCTATGGAAAGAATCATCATGGACCTCATAAATAAAGATATTGGGGACCTACAGACACTGGATCCTACCCAGTTCGGCTTTGTTAAGGGCAGATCCTGCCTCTTAAACCTGGTCGATTTCTTTGAAACAGTCACCAAGGCCATTGACGAGGGGAAGGTGGTCCACACAGCCTACCTGGACCTCGCAAAAGCCTTCGATACAATACCCCACTTGGGCATTATAGATAAGCTCACCAGCTTAAATATAAACCCCTATGTCACTAGATGGGTTGCAAACTGGCTCAAGGACAGAACCCACATGGTTAGAATTGCTGGAGCCATGCCAGACTCCAAACCAGTTACAAGTGGCATCCCACAAGGCTCAGTCCTGGGACCTCTCTTGTTCGGTATATATTTCTCGGAGGTACAGGCCAACACGGAAGGACTGTGGCTGACCAAGTTCACAGATGACTGCAAACTGGGCGCCATAATCGACTCTCCAGCCGATACAAGCATCCTACAAAAGGTCTTCATAGAAGCAGATAACTGTTGCTAGAGCCATGGCCTCAAGCTAAATGCCAAAAAGTGTATAGTCATCCCCTTCGGCAAAAACAAAGTGCCCAGAAATTACCACATAGATGGTAATCCATTAAGTACGGAATAAGTAATTAGGGACCTGGGGACCCAAGTTGATAGCAATCTCTCATTCAACAACCACGTGGCCAAAGTGGTTAGAAAAACATTTTATATAGCCCACCTAATCATGAAGAGATTCACATCTAGATCAGGGGAGGTCATCATGCCTCTTTACTCATCCCTCATCAGTCCCATAATTGAGTACAGTGCCCCTTTTGGGATGTACCTTACCAGACACCTGCAGCAACTGGAAAGACCCCAAAAGTACCTCACCAAGAGGATCAAAGGGCTCAAACAGATGCCATATGCTGCCCGGTTAAAGAAACTCCAGCTCTACTCAGTGACATACCGCCTGCTCAGAGGCGATCTGTGCCTGACGTATAAAGCCATGTCCAACCCGGAATTAATGGACATGCTGCACCTCAGAAAATCCAAATCCCATCGAGCTACGCGCTCGAGACTTGAACCTCAGCACTGAAATAAATAGGACATGCTGGAGGGACAGATTCATAACCCAGAGGCTCCCTTCACTCTGGAATAAAATCCCAGTCCAGGTTAGGCAGAGTCCCTCATTGACTCTCTTCAAGAGGAATCTTGATGAGTGGATGGGAGATCATAGATTTACTCCAGGTATCACTTCTGTGTCACTGTTAGACAGAGGCACAGCATACTAACCTCGAAAAAGGGCATAGCAAAATTAATTTAAAATGGGTGGTAAAAGCCAAACACACTCTGGCTAGGCTTGTAAATGCACTAGGGCAGATAGCCTAGTATGAACCTATGAACCTATGAAAATGAGTGTGATAGTATGCATATTTCTTTAAGTGTTGGACATTATAGAGCCTGGAAATATTTATTCAGTGGTTTCCAGAAAGCAAGCTACTATCCATACAGACTTTACCTGAGTATAAACTATAGTAGCATGGAAGGCTGAATTCAGTTGCTTCCTCACTTGAGGGACAATTTATCATGCTGAAAAAAACACCTGATCCGACCACAAGCTAATCACCTTAGACATCCACATCCCGCCCCCACCCCCAATTAGGGAAACCACCGTAAAAAACTTCTCCAAAGCCAACTTCACACTTCTTAAGACAGAAGTGGCAAATTTCATGACACCCATGCAGACGGACAATAGAGGTACGACTGCTGAATCCTACACAAATGCACTTTATAAGCACTTACACGAGTGCATGGATCATGCTATCCTCCAAAAAAAGGAAGCCGATCTGGTGGTCCTCTGCCATAAACAAACTCTACAACAGAAGAAAGAAACTGTTTCAAAAAAGAGTAAAATCCCATGACTGGAGGAATGCTCTGGTCAACCTCAGTAAGAAGCTGAGATCTCTCATAAAATCCTCCAAAGCTAGTTACGAAAACAAAATTGCCACTGACTCTAAAGGCAACCACAAAGCATTCTATAGCTATGTCAAGAATCTCAATGGCAACACTTAGATCTGCTCTGAGTTACAGCACAATGGCACTAAATATACAGAACCAAATGATATTGCCAACATCCTGGTAGATAGGTTCAGTGCTAACTTTACCTCCCTCTCACCCGCTAGAGGGCCCATCTCTACCGGAAGAATGCAAAGTTCCTGTAATCACGGCTGCACAGGTAAAAAACACACTCTCCAAAGCCAAGAATACAGCATCCATGGGACCTGACAGCATCCCAGGTTGCATTCTACATGAACTATATAATGAACTGGCACCCTACCTAAGTACCATGTTCAGTCATAGCCTCACCTCAGGCTTTGTGCCCACTGAATGGTGCACCATGATGGTTATCCCACTCCACAAAGGGGGAGCCACGACGGACCCCGGAAACTACCGCCCAATTAGCCTGACGAGCCTGATCTGCAAGGCCATGGAATGTATCATCATGGAATTCATAAACAAAGACAATGGTAATGTCCAAACTCTGGACCCCACCCAGTTTGGATTTGTAAAAGGCAGATCATGTCTCCTAAACCTGATTGACTTCTTTGAAGCAGTCACCAAAGCCATTGATGAGGGTAAGGTGGTTCACACAGCTTATCTAGATCTCGCCAAGGCTTTTGACACCATCCTCCACTCTGAAATTATAGATAAGCTCACTAAACTAGATATAAATCCCTATGTCACAAGATGGGTTGCCAACTGGCTCATGGACAGAGCCCACACTGTGAAAGTAGCAGACTCCAAATCCGACTTCAGATCAGTGACAAGTGGAGTACCACAGGGTTCAGTCCTGGGTCCTCTCCTGTTTGGTATCTACTTCTCTAAAGTATAGGCTAACACAGAAGGTCTTTGGCTAACAAAGTTTGTAGATGACTGCAAACTAGGAGCCATAATCGAAACTCCTAACGATGTGGACATACTACAAAAGGGCCTCACTGAGACAGATGCCGGGTGTCAGAGCCATGGCCTGAAGCTCAATGCCAAAAAGTGTATTGTCATCCCCTTTGGTAAAAACTCTGTAACCATGAACTACCACATAGCTGGTAGTCTACTTAATGCCAAAAATGTGATAAGAGACCTTGGGACACAGGTGGACAGTAGTCCCTCCTTTGATAATCACATTGCCACAGAGGTCAGGAAATCCTTCTACGTGGCTCACCTCATCACAAAAGGTTTCTCATCCAGAAAAAAAGAGGTCATTGTTCCCCTCTACTCATCACTCATTAGACCCATTATAGAGTACAATGCTCCTTTTGGTATGTACCTCACAAGACATCTACAACAACTGGAAAGGCCACAGAAATACCTCACAAAGAGGATTACTGGCCTCAAACAGATGCCCTACGCAGACCGTCTCAAAAAACTCCAGCTTTACTCCATCGCATACAAAGCTATGTCAAACCCAGAGCTGTTGGACATGCTCCACTTAAAGAAATCCCAATCTCTCCGAGCTACACGCTCTAGGGACCTAAACCTTGTCACCACAATAAACAGAACATGCTGGAGGGATAGATTCCTGTCCCAGAGACTTCCCATACTCTGGAACAGACTACCTATTTATGTCAAACAGAGCTCCTCATTAGCACTCTTCAAGAAAAATCTTGATGATTGGATCTGCTCGACAGTGGCACAGGAAAATAATTTTCTTTGGTGACAAAGGCCAGGGTACATTTTTGGCTAGGCTTATGTAGGCCCTAGGTCCAATAGCCTAGTACCCTCTTGTGAGCCTATGAACCTATGAACTGCACTTCATCAGCTGGAGCTCTGTTTAAGCACACACACGTGTACACACACACACACACACACACACACACACACACACACACACACACACACACACACACACACACACACACACACACACACACACACACACACACACACACACACACACACACACACACACACACACACACACACACACACACACACACATGCACATACACACATGCACATACACACACACACACACACACACACACACACACACACACACACACACACACACACACACACACACACACACACACACACCATGAAACAGAAGAAGGTATATTTTAGGAGAGTGTTATAACTGCTTTGTGGCAATTGGCATAGATGGTTGAGACTAGAAGCTGTAGGTTTTTTGATACTGGGTTTGAATTCCTCAGCCCTCATTTGTTTACTGTGTGATCTTGTGCAAGCCACTTAAACAAACATTGTTTCTGGGTTGCCCATGAGAAAGGATATCCAGCAAACCTTACAGGTTAACAAAGAGGTTCTATTATTACCAGATCCAGTAGGATACATAGTTGATCCTAATTAATCATGTTTTCTGTCTAGACAAACAACTGCCTTTCTCTAGGATTCATAGGATTCTAGGATTCATAGGTGATTCAAGACTTTATTAGTGGAATAACCATGCCCTCCTTACCAAAACCCATCCTAAAGCTTTATCTCCTATTTCAAGAAGACAGTGTCCAGTTAGTCTTGGGATAGACTTGAGAGCACCCATCCAATCATCCAGGTTTAATTTGAAAGAACATATAAAATCACATTGCTTAACCTGCAGAGGGAGATTATTTCAGAGAATAGGGAGTCACTGGGTGATGAAAGTATCTGCTCATTGTGAACAATGTTGCTGCTGCTGATGGTTCAGGTCTATGGTTCTAGTTTTAGCTGAGCTGTTTGTCTTATTCAGATATAAGAGTTCAAGGACCACCAGCTCTCTAATGATGTGGTAACCGGGGCACAGGTCACCCTTCAAAAGACTCTAAAACACAGAACACAGGGACAGGGCTTTCAATCTCTCCTGATAACTAAGGGTCCTCAGACCAAAGATTTTGTCTGATAGCTTTACGGAACAGAATTGAACTCCAAGTATTTGTTGTAGTTGAAAGTTTTGTATGTTAATGTTGTTATTTTACATAAAAATGCATTTTTGTCATGGTAAGAAAAACACATTTGTCAAGATCTGAAAAAAAAGACAGTGCTCACATTCTTAGGGTGATGTGACCATATCCAAATTATAAGATTCTTATCCATCAAATTAAGCACAAACTAATTATGTCAACCTTACCTATATTTTCATACTATAATAGCATTTTGCTAAAAGGCTAATTTTTGCAAAGAATAAAAAAAACATTTTTCAATAAAATTGTTTTAGCATTGCTACAAAAATACAAAATATCTTTTATAGGTTCATAGGTAGGTTAGAACTGTTTACAATAAGTAAATCAAAAAAGCCACAATGTAAAGCTGCAGTTATCATATTTAATGAATATCTATTACCTTAAGATTTTATGTATTTATCTAAACATTTAATATATTCACTTCTAAAGCTTTACAATAATAGTACACGTTTTTAGCTGCTTTCAAAAATGAAATTTCAAGTGATAAATATGCAGCATATAAAATACATGTCTCTTAATTGGTTGTTTACAGTATTCTTTTATTTCCAGTTTTTAACACATTCAACTCGTAAAACTGCTTAATAAATAATGCATTTTCCTGTAGCAAGCATGTAGTTGCCTTTATGGTAAAAGTGCATTATGCCAGTTCTACCAATGACAAGAAATGGTGTATTGAAGGACACAGTGCCAAAAATAATAAGATATGGTAAAGTTAAGGTCCAGATTTAAAACTGTCACTGATGTACCAAAATTGAGCACCCTTGCAAATGCACTGGGCTGCTTACTTCAGCTTGCAGTTTTATTCACGTGAAAAAAGGTCCATGGAAACCACTGGAGCTAACTATCTACAATAGATAATGTATTTGTGTAACTAAGTATCTAGAGTATGGATTTGTACAAACAGAGTGTGGATTTGTGTAACTAGCTATCTACAAATAGAGTACAGATGTGTGTAACTAACTATCTACAGAGTATGGATTTGTGTAGGAGGGGGCACAGATGCCCCTCAGGGGGAGAATCAACAGGGGATCTGAAGATCCACTCAACATAAAATCAATGACAACAGAAACATTTAATAATTGTAGATTAAATAAAACTAGAGCAGAAATGGATAATTTTCAGTTGTAAAAGTAGTTACAGCTGAGGTGTGGCACCCCCCCCCCCCACCCCAGTAAGCCGTTCATTATTATAAACTATTTTGTTACTGAGTAAAAACAGAACTCAAAGAATTGGAGGCAACAGTACAGGGGAGGTAGCTGATAGTTGTTGCAGTTTTTTGTTTGAAAAAAGCACAGACTGAATGGTTTTCTTTATTAAAGGTGACAAACATGGAAAGTGAGGAGACTCTGGAACTTATATGCACTATGCACTTTTTATTATTAATTTTTTATATTTCATTGCGGGTGAGAAGGGAAATATGTTCCTGCAAGTCATAGAAAAAGAACAAGTCAGCTACTATTATGTTAATCCCGATGGGAGGGACAGCATGGATAAAGTTGATTGCAATGGAAAATTAAGCTGACCTCAAAGGATTACAACCCCCAAGTTATGGAAAGTTTAGTTTTTGAAGAGAAATATAGGATTAAACTGAGGAAATCCTTTGAAATACAAGAAATAATATAAATTCAGTTTTAATGTCTTCACTTCT
This sequence comes from Protopterus annectens, assembly GCF_019279795.1. Taxonomy (NCBI): domain Eukaryota; kingdom Metazoa; phylum Chordata; order Ceratodontiformes; family Protopteridae; genus Protopterus; species Protopterus annectens. Next base: position 678,466,147 of record NC_056751.1, on the reverse strand, counting down.
TTCAAGTTTTTGAGCAAAAGACCATTTTACATGGCATGTCACTAACAAATATCCATGTCATATGATCATTAAATAAAAACATAGAACACCATGCATGCTACTAATTTATTTGGTCTGTTCCTACCACAAACCTCACCTTTGACTCCATTCTATCTCAGTATTTTACCTGCACTGCACAAGGATTCATAAAAAGCAGGTTTGAGGGTTTATCATGTCCTCTGGCTGGATCAACAAAGATGAGAAGTATATCACAATATGAAACTTCTGCTATGTTGTGTCCAATGGACACCTACTGCTAAGTGTGCCCTGTTACTTTTCAATATATCGAGAAGTAGTACCCCAGTTCTACTTCCCAATTCCTATGCTTGGTCAAGCACTCTCCTGCAGTAACAGTAAAACCAATGAATGGAGGCTACTCAGGAAATGACATAACAGGTACACTACTCCTGCATTATGGAAATTTGCCTACACAGACTGTTTAAACAGACCTACAAATGACAGTACAACAAAATGGTTTTGTTAGATGTTCCTTGTGATGCTACAGCCTGTCACAACTGTACATGTTTTACAACTGCCACTTGTGAGTCAGTTTTTTTCATTATACGGCTGTCTTTGATATCTTTGGCGGAGGTATGGCGTCAAGCTGAATGATATCACGAAGGTGTTCCATGCTGGAAATTCCAAGTGGTGGTCCTTGGTCACAAGCTTGAGCTGGCAGCTGCAAGGAAGCTGGTCTGTCAGACACAATAGATCCATAAGCCCCATCCATAGGTGTTCCATCATAAAAATCCATGGGACCATCAAGGTAATGAACTATTAGAAGAAGAAAGAGTAAGAAATAATAATCTGGTTAAAGATGGATATAATCAGCAAACAGTGGCATTAGTCTTAACTGTTTTAGACATGTATATGATATTTAATATATATGTTGAAATTCTACAATTATAAGCCTTTATAATGAAGTTCAGAGTCAACATAAGAAACAAGGCCATGCTTTCTAGATTTGTCATTAAAGTTAGGTTTCCTGCGAGAAGCAAGATATGCTCAGTAAATGTCAAGTAAAATTATACGCCTAGTAAAGGATATTAAAAACTGCATGACATTGATAGAAAATGTTAGATGCATACTCTTAATATTATGACAATATTAATATTAGGAACAACGTGCTGAGTTTGAAATATCTTTGTCACAAAATCAATACTCCATTTCCTGTTGGACATCTTTATAAGATTAGCACATAAATATTAGTTTTTGATTAATTAAAAAGTCAGACAACGGATTAGTTATAAAAACTATTGTAGTTTTTAACATTTTTATTCTTTACTGAGTCTATGTCATTTCATCAACACAGATTTTTCTCCTGTCATGTTCATTAATTCTCAGCATGATCAAGTCAGAACAACTTCATGAAATGTCATGATGCTAGTGATTAAAAGAATATAAAACAGATTTATTGTGATATCATGACAGAGAAAATTGCTGCAGTGCTGATTTGCCATAGTACCCTACAGAAGGAGAGTTAGGTTTCCGAATTATGGAGAATCTGCTGAAGACCATTCTTGGGACAACTGAAGACCATTGCACTATTGGATGTAAATAATAAGGCAGGCAGGTGTTCCATAGCTATTGTCAAGATACTGGCAGTAATATAGCTGGCTGTATCCTGCTTTTTATTAGACTGATATATGAGGCCAATCATCATTCAATGAATATTGATTATAGGTTCATAGGTAGGTACTAGGCTATCAGCCCAAGGGTCTAAGTAAACCTAGCTAACATTGTTCCCAGGTTTACACCACCCAAGAGAGTTATTTTCCTGTGCCCCTGTCGAGCAGAGCCACAGAAGTGACCCCCGGGGTGTATTTCCTATTTCCCATCCACTCATCAAGATTTTTCTTGAAGAGTGCTAATGAGGAAGTTTGCTTGACATAGATGGATAGCTTGTTCCAGAGTATAGGAAGTCTCTGGGACAGGAATCTAACCCTCCAGCATGTCCTGTTTATTGTGGTACTATACTAGGATTTGGATGACTGCTAGGCTGTGAGTACCACTGATATCATTAAACCAATGACTGTAGTTCTTTAGAGACTATACAGAAAATGACATTGCACAGTATTTGTTGTTTCTTCTTCACAGTTTCAGGGTTCAATCCTAAATGATGGTCACTGTTTATGCAGGGTTTGCATTTTTTCTCTCTCTACATATGTGCTTTGGTTTTCACCAGTTTCTCCCACCTCCAAAAGCATGTTGATAAACTGTTCCCATATATTGCACTTATCAACACCCTTGTGACCTGGTCATAACTGAAAAGGATATACAATGTTTCAGCTCACATATCTGGTAAATAAATATGTTTAAACATCTAATTATGATGAATGATGGAAAAATCATCCAACATTGTGAATGTAAAAATAGTTACATGAAAAAATGAAGATTTTAAACGAAAAAAACTAAGATGGATTTATGTCAGTGCATCAATAATTCAGATATTGCATTTGCTGCGAATGGGAAAAAGTAAATGTTAAACTAATACTGAACAGAGAAAACATTTCTGCATCCCACACCTCTTCATTTCTAAATACATTAGCTCTGAGTTCCATCAATCTTGGAATAACAGCATATTCCCTTACTCATGAAGTTAAGCAACTGCAAATGTAGTCTTTGTGGCAAGCTTTAAGTTGGTTTCATCATCAAAGTGTCTTGATCACTGTTAAGAAAAATAGTACATAGTATAGAACAGGAGAATGTGCAGACTATTAGAGACACTCATCAAGTTATGCCATTAATTTTGGAAACCATGATAGCTCAAGGATGCTGATGGAATTTTAACATACATGTTATGGTGGGAGGTTTGCAAAATAAGTTGAGGTGCAGAGCTTGTCATATTTCTGATTACATGAAAAAATACACAGTCCTGGATGCTGATTTTATTGGAATCATATCGACTATGGAACAAGTTCTCTTAGCCCTTTCAAAAACTAAAAATACTTCATCGATGGGTCTTGACAACACCCCAGAATGTTTGATTCTCAGTGTGAAATATGGCCTTCCTGAACCCCTACTTAACCTCTTTAGTCTAAACCTGTCCACTGATTACATTCCTGAAGCCTGGAAAACCATCATTGTAATGCCATTATACCATAGAGAGTCAATTATCTGAACATTAATTATCCAAAACATCAGTAATCTGAACACAGTCTTCCAACATTTTTGGTAGGAAAAATCATAAATTCTGAATATGTAAATGTTATACGTATTCACGTATGCATGCGTTTTGAGTTTGTAGCCCAGTTATGTGTGAAAAATATTCTTTATTGTCCAATGGAATTGCTGAATGGTTGAAAATGTTTTCTCTGTTCAATATTAGTTTAACATTTACCTTTTCCCATGTAGAAAATCAAGATTTTGGAATTTTTTTAGTTCAATGTATGTTTGATTATCCAATCAATTTGATTATCTGAACTACCTAGGTCCTAATTAGTTTGGATAATCAACTCTCTACTGTACAAGGGTGGCCCAACCATAGACCCTGGTAACTACAGAACCATTAGTGTTACTACCCTCATATGTTAAGCTATGGAGCACCCAGACTTCATTAATCTGAAACTGAAAATCTCTTAGCCCTGCACTCTTATCAATTTGGCTTTGTCAAAGGAAGGCCCTGCCTCTTTAACCTCATTAATTTATTTTAAAAAGTAACTGAAGCAGTGGATAGTGCTTATGCAGTGCATATAGGATATCTAGACCTGGCCAAGGCCTTTAACTCTATTTCTCATGCAGGAATTATTGACAGACATTTAAATCTGGATATAAATCCTTGTTTTATGCAATGGACAGCTAACTGATTGCCTAATAGAAGCCACATTGTTAAAGTAGCAGGAGTCACTTCTGAAAGCAAAAAAAAAAAAGGTACCAGTGCTGTACTTCAGGGCTCAGTTTTGGGCCCTCTCCTATTTTGCATATATTCTTAGACCTTCAGCCCAGCATATCTGGCTTATGGTTAACTAAAGTTGCAGATGACTGTAAACTGGGTGATGTTATTTGATCTTCATCTGACTCACAGTTCCTCCAACATAGTTTAGACCATGTTAACAATTGGTGAAATGGAAATGGCCTTAAATTAAATCTAAAAAATATATATATCATTGTTCATTTAGTTAAACAAAACAGTTTCACATACTGTGCAGTAAATGCACCCCTCTGGTCAGACACTGTTGTAAGGGATCTGGGTACTTTTGTTGATAATGCCATATAATGTGACCATCATGTACCCACAGCAATTTAGAAAGCCCTTTATCTGGACCATTTAATTTCCAAAAGCATCTCCAGTAGATCCAAAGAAATCTTAATTCCATTTTATTCATATCTTATCAGACCCATTATTGAATATAATGCACCCTCTGGCAAGTATTTACCTCAACATATCACACAGCTAAGAGCCGTCAGAGATTTATAACTAAAAAGGTCAGTGGCTTCAAAACTATTAATTATGAGGAGAGACTGGCAACCTTTTCTCTGTACTCAGTCTCCTACAGACTCCTCCATGGAGATCTATGTCTAGAATTTTGTGCCATGAAAGATCCAACACTATTTGATCTGTTCTCCCTTTGCAGAAATAACGTTCCATCAAATACTCAGCTGAAGGAACTAAACTTTCATTA